>NC_056595.1:7964228-8123489 GCF_018340385.1 Cyprinus carpio | reverse complement strand
CGTATGCTAGCGACGGACGCGTTCACTCACCGGCGGGGGTGCAGTCCATGAGTGGAACCACGTGCACGCGGTCTGGGGATGAGTGGTCAACCCATCGGACATGGCATATAAACGGCCTGGAGATGCTGGCTTTGCTTCGAGCTCCTGGGACCTGAGAGATCACCAGGTGTTGGTTGCACATCGGACCACACAGCGGTTGGTATCTTACATCAAACACCAAGGAGGTCTCCGCTCCACGACGTGGGTACAAAAACAGCGTGACCAGATCCGTGTGTGTTCCCAGGACAGAACTCATCGTGCTGAGAGCCGTCCACATTCCTGGGCATATAAAAAAACACGGGGAACACGACATCCCCTGTGAGGCAGGGGCTGAGGCCGGGGAATCGACGGCTTCACCCACGACGGTGATGAAGCACAGTGGAGAGTGGTTGGCCAGAACTCGGTGGTCTGTTGCAACTCGATGAGACATGCACTGTCCTCTGGCTTCCTCTGCTTATCCTGCTCCCCCACTGGGGTGGACGCATGGTTAGTGTGGCCGAGGCTTCATCTGTACATTTGTTCCCCGATGGCTCTGATCCCGGAGTTATGGAGAGGGTGCGCTGGGACGGAGTCACCGGCTTCTGGTTTAGTAAGACCCCGTTCTGGCCGAGTCCGGGTATGGTTTTTGGGCCTGATTTCTCTTTTTGACGGCACTCCATGGGAGGTTCCCGTCAGGAGAGATCTCTCTCGCAGGCGGAGGGGTGCGCCCCGCATGGGAGCTTAGAGGCTGGAGGTGTGGTCTCTGAGGAGGCACAAAATCTTAGCTTCCCGGTCCCTCAACCGAGGTTGTGTGAACGGGTTGTCCCCGAGATTACCGTCAGGTCCCTGACTCTTCTCTTGCTTTAGCTGTGCAGCGCTTCCCACCACCAGCAGAGATTTTGTAAGTCTGGCGGCGTGGGGCATTCTTTCAGTTCCCAAAAGCGTCACCGACGCAGCTCGAGAGTCCTGAAGAGGGAACGTCCTAAGGTTTACCTATGTAACCCTGGTTCCTCGAATGGGAACGAGAGACGCTGTGTCCCGCAGTCAGCCACACTGGCATCTCTGCCAGCGCTTGCTTCATCCACTTGAGGCTAATGCCGGCTTCGACACTCTTGCTTTTTAAGCTTCCTGGTCTCTGACGCCACCCGCCTATGACGCCTCGCCATCCATTGACCTGATTACACACGTGATTCAGAGCGTGTCACGACGCCTGAGGGCTGCCTCAAAGCGCCACCGACGCAGCGTTGCAGTTCCAATTCGAGGGAACCAGGGTTACATACGTAACCTTAGACGCCTTTTCTTCTAGTGTTCAGTAGTTCTATGCACAGAAACTGTTATGTGAGATTCAGTAAAACAGCCTTGTCAGTTTACAGCTTCTTTGAACACTAATGCAGAGGTAGTGGTTCTAGGCAAATGAAGAGAACGCGATCAAGCCCACATATACTGCAAAGTTTCTCTCTCAGTGAGAGAAAGTTGCTTATTTCAACGTTAAGAGCAAAACTTGCCAACATAAAAGATTTTTTTTTTGACTCATGAACTGAAATGTTATTTGCAAAGTGCAAAAAGGACAGTTTTCAATGTGTTAGTAGTTCTATGCACAGAAACTTAATGTTAGAGATTCAGTAAACAGCCTTGTCAGTTTACAGCTTCTGTGAACACTAATGCTGAGTTACTGCTTCTGAGCAAATGAAGAGAACGCTTGCCCACATATACTGCAAAGCTTCTCTCTCAGTGAGAGAAAGTTGCTGAATTCAACGTTAAGAGCAAAACTTGACAACATGAAAGATTTTTCTGACCCATGATCTGAAATGTTATTTGCAATATAGAAAGACAGTTTTCAATGTGTTAGTAGTTCTATGCACAGAAACTTAATGTTAGAGATTCAGTAAACAGCCTTGTCAGTTTACAGCTTCACAGAAAACTAATGCAAAATAATCAGTAAAAGGCAAATGAAGACAACTCAAGGCCACATATACTGCAAAGCTTCTCTCTCAGTGAGAGAAAGTTGCTTATTTCAACGTTAAGAGCAAAACTTGCAAACATGAAAGATTTTTCTGACTCAATGAACTGAAATGTTATTTTTAATGCAAAAAAAAACACTTTTCAATGTGTTAGTAGTTCTATGCACAGAAACTTATTGTCAGAGATTCAGTAAACAGCCTTGTCAGTTTACAGCTTCTGTGAACACTAATGCTGAGTTAGTGCTTCTGAGCAAATGAAGAGAACACTTGCCCACATATACTGGAAATCTTTTCTCTCAGTGAGAGAAAGTTGCTTAATTCAATGTTAAGAGCAAAACTTGACAACATGAAAGATTTTTCTGACCCATGATCTGAAATGTTATTTGCAAAGCAGAAAGACAGTAGTTCTATGAACAGAAACTTAATATTTAGAATTCAATGACACCTTCTGTGGAGGTTTACAGTAGTCTGTGAAACACGAATGCAGAGTTAGTGCTTCTGTCAAATGAGAGAACCTCCAGCCCACATATACTGCCAAGCTTCTCTCTCAGTGAGAGAGCAGTTGTTTATTTCAACGTTAAGAGCCAAACTTGCAAACATGAAAAGATTTTTCTGACTCATGGGCACTGAAATGTTATTTGCAATGTGAAAAAGACAGTTTTCAATGTGGTTAGTAGTTCTATGCACAGAAAATTAATGTTAGAGATTCAGTAAACAGCCTTGTCAGTTTACAGCTTCTGTGAAGACTAATGCAGAGTTAGTGCTTCTAGGCAAATGAAGAGAACTAAAGTCCACATATACTGCAAAGCTTCTCTCTCAGTGAGAGAAAGTTGCTTAATTCAAAGTTAAGAGCAAAACTTGACAACATGAAAGATTTTTCTGACCCATGATCTGAAATGTTATTTACAAAGCAGAAAGACAGTTTTTCAATGTGTTAGGTGGTTCTATGAACAGAAACTTAATATTAGAAATTCAGTGAACACCCTTGTCAGTTTACAGCTTCTGTGAACACTAATGCAGAATTAGTGCTTTCTGAGCAAATGAAGAAACTCAAGCCCACATATACAAAGACATTTCATTTCACTTGAGAGAAACATCTTTCCGCGCGGGCAAGCTTTTGAGTCTTAACAGTGCATCAACCAGGACTTTAGCTAACAGATTAAAGAAGGTTTTCAGCATGTGTGGGCTTGCTTTCTGAACATTTGATTAGTTGTACTGATGTAGTTTTACTGTTCACAGTAGCTAAACTAAGCGTCTGATGCTTTGAAGCTCAAACATAAGTTCATGATTATAAAACTATTAACTCATTTTGCTGTTTGCTGCATTGCAAATATGTAATTCATTTCATACATGGTGCATAAACTTTTCATGTACTTCTTAGCTAACAGATTAAGAAGGTTTTCAGCATGTGTGGCCTTGCATTCTGTTCATTTGCTTAGCAGTTGCATAAACAGAGTGTTACTGTTAACAGAAGCGCTAAACTAAGCATCTTATGCTGAGCTGTTCGGGGAAATATAAGATTATGATCATAAAACTGGTAACTCACTGAAAACTGTTTTTCTTCATTGCAAAAACACATTTCATTTAAGATGTTAGAAACATATTTAATTTGGGCAAGCTGTAGTCTTATCTTTCCACAAACCATCATTCTCTAACAGATTAAGAAGGTTTTCAGCATGTGTAGGCTTGCTTTCTGTTCATTTGCTTAGTTGGCACTTACTAAGTTTTACTGTTCATGTACGAAAATCTAAAGCGCCTAATGCTAAGTTCGCGATCCTTATGCTTCACTGAAATCTGTTTCATGATCATTTCAAAACTAGTAACTCACTGGGCCTAAATTCAAGTGAAGTGCGTGGCCTACTTTGTTCAGAGAGTCATTGCTAAAATTGTGAGTTCATTTCAGGTAATGGTAGGGGAGTGCATGTAACCTTCTCTTTCAATACGCGATGGGCAAGCTGAACAGGCATAAACCAGCTTCGCTACCCGGCAACAGAAGAGCATACGAATGGTTTTCAGCGGGTGTGTGACAGTTGTGTGTGTGTTCTGCTTCATTTGTGTGTAGTTGCACAAAGAGAGTGTTTCTGGAGTGTTAACCAGAAGCGCTTAAATCACTTCACGCCACTCTTATGCTGAGATGTTCATATAAGCGTTGAATGATCATAAACCAGCTACTAAAAGAGAAAAAAGGTTTTCAGGCATGTGTGATTTTCTGTTCATTGCAGTTGCACAAAGACATTTCTGTTTCACTTGAACAAACTAAGCGCCTTATGCTGAATTTCATATAAGTTCATGTGCATAAAACCTACTAAACCTTGTAAAATGTATGGGTTTCTGTATTGCACAGATATTTCATTTCACTTGCAACATGAACCAACTTTGCATGAACCAACTTAACAGAGATTAAGAAGGTTTTCAGCATGTGTGGGCTTGCTTTCTGATAATTTGATTAGTTGCACTTACTGAGTTTTACTGTTCACAGTAAGCTGCTAAACTAAGCGTCTGATGCTTTGAAGCTCAAACATAATTTCATGATTATAAAACTATTAACTCACTGAAATCTGTTTGCTGCATTGCAAATATAATTTCATTTCACATTGGGCAAGCTTTAGTCTTAACAGTGCATAAACCAGCTTTATCTAACAGAGAAAGAAGGTTTTCAGCATGTGTGGCCTTACATTCCATTCATTTGCTTAGTTGCACAAACAGAGTGTTACTGTTCACAGAAGCGCTAAACTAATCGTCTTATGCTGAGAAGTTCAAATATAAGTTCATGATCATAAAACTAGTAACTCAATGAAATGTGTTTTCTGCATTGCAAAAACATTTAATTTACGACGTTAGAAACATCTTGAATGTGGACAGGCTTTAGTCTTAAAAGTGCATAAACCAACTTTCTATAACAGATAAAGAAGGTTTTCAGCACTTGTGGGCTTTCCTTCTGTTCATTTGCTTAGTTGCACTAACAGAGTGTGACTGTTCACAGAAGCGCTCATCTAAGCGTCTTATGCTTAGAAGCTCGTCTTATGCTTAGAAGTTCATGATCATAAAACTAGTAACTCGCTGAAATCTGTTTTTCTTCATGGCAAAATAATTTCATTTCACATGGTAGAAACATCTTTCACTTGGGCAAGCTTTAGTCTTAAAAGTGCATCAACCAACTTTCTATAACAGATAAAAAAGGTTTTCAGCACTTGTGGGCAATCCTTCTGTTCATTTGCTTAGTTGGACTAACAGAGTGTTATTGTTCACAGAAGCGCTAAACTAAGCGTCTTATGCTCAGAGGCTCTAGTATAAGTTCATGAGCTTAAAACTGAGAACATATTAAAATCTGTATTTCTGCATTGCAAATATCATTTCATTTCACATGGTAGAAACATCTTTCACGTGGGCAAGCTTAAGTCTTAACAGTGCATCAACCAACTTTAGCTAACAGATTAAGAAGTTGTGGGCTTTATTTCTGTTCATTTGCTTAGTTGCACTAACAGAGTGTTACTGTTCACAGAAGCGCTAAACTGATAGTCTTTTGTTTAGTAGCTCTAACATAAGTTCATGAGCTTAAAACTACTAAAACATTGCAAAAGACATTTCATTTCACTTGGAGAAACATCTTTCACGTGGGCAAGCTTTAGTCTTAACAGTGCATAAATGAGCTTTCTCTAACAGAGAAAGAAGGTTTTCAGCATGTGTGGCCTTACATTCCGTTCATTTGCTTAGTTGCACTTACTGAGTTTTACTGTTCACAGTAGCGCTAAACTAATCGTCTTATGCTGAAATGTTCAAATATAAGTTCATGATCATAAAACTAGTAACTCACTGAAATGTGTTTTCTGCATTGCAAATGCAAATCTTTAATATGGGCAAGCTTTAGTCTTAAAAGTGCATCAACCAACTTTCTATAACAGATAAAAAAGGTTTTCACCACTTGTGGGCATTCCTTCTGTTCATTTGCTTAGTTGGACTAACAGAGTGTAATTGTTCACAGAAGAGCTAAACTAAGCGTCTTATGCTCAGAGGCTCTAACATAAGTTCATGAGCTTAATACTGAGAACATATTAAAATCTGTATTTCTGCATTGCAAATATCATTTCATTTCACATGGTAGAAACATCTTTCACGTGGGCAGGCTTCAGTCTTAGTGCATCAACCAACTTTAGCTAACAGATTAAGAAGGTTTTCAGCATGTGTGGGCTTGCTTTCTGTTCATTTGCTTAGTTGCACTTACTAAGTTTTACTGTTCACAGTAGCGCTAAACTAACCATCTTATGCTTTGAAGCTCAAACATAAGTTCATGATTATAAAACCAGTAACTCACTGAAATCTGTTTTCTGCATTGCAAAAACATTTCATTTTGGATATTAGAAACATATTTAATTTGGGCAAGCTTTAGTCTTATCTTTCTACAAACCATCATTCTCTAACAGAGAAAGAACGTTTTCAGAATATGTGGGCTTGCATTCTGTTCATTTGCTTAGTTGCACTAACAGAGTGTGACTGTTCACAGAAGCGCTAATCAAAGCGTCTTATGCTTAGAAGCTTGTCTTATGCTTAGAAGTTCATGATCATAAAACTAGTAACTCATTCAAATTTACAAAAGTTACAAATGACCTGCTCTTATCATCTGATCATGGTTGTATCTCTCTGTTAGTGCTTTGGATCTTAGTGCTGCGTTCGACACTATTGACCACACTATTATTTTGCATAGACTAGAACACTTTGTTGGCATTAATGGAAGTGCATTAGCATGGTTTAAATCGTACTTATATGACCGCCATCAATTCGTAGTAGTGAATGAAGAGGTATCATATCGTTCACACAGTGCAGTATGGAGTACCTCAAGGCTCAGTACTAGGGCCGTTACTCTTCACGCTTTACATGTTACCCTTGGGAAATATCATCAGGAAACATGGTGTTAGCTTTCACTGTTATGCTGATGATACTCAGCTCTATATTTCTTTGCGGCCCAGCGAAACATACCAATTTAAAAAAATAACGGAATGCATAGTAGATATAAAAAACTGGATGACAAGTAATTTCTTACTGCTAAATTCTGAAAAAACAGAGGTGTTAATTATAGGACCTAAAAGCTCTGCATGTAATGACCTAGAACGGTGTCTAAGATTTGATGGCTGCTCTGTCAATTCTTCATCATCAGTTAGGAACCTAGGTGTGCTATTTGATAGCAACCTTTCCTTAGAAAGCCACGTTTCTAGCATTTGTAAAACTGCATTTTTCCATCTCAAAAATATACTGAAATTACGGCCTATGCTCTCAATGTCAAATGCAGAAATGTTAATCCATGTGTTTATGACCTCAAGGTTAGATTATTGTAATGCTCTATTGGGTGGTTGTTCAGCACACTTATTAAACAAACTCCAGCTAGTCCAAAATGCAGCAGCTAGAGTTCTTGCTAGAACCAGGAAGTATGATCATATTAGCCCGGTCCTGTCAACACTGCACTGGCTCCCTATCAAACATCGTATAGATTTTAAAATCTTGTTTATTACTTATTAAGCCCTGAATGGTTTAGCACCTCAGTATTTGAACAAGCTCTTGTTACATTATAGTCCTCCACGTCCGCTGCGTTCTCAAAACTCTGGCAATTTGATAATACCTAGAATATCAAAGTCAACTGCGGGCGGCAGATCCTTCTCCTATTAAGTGCCCAAACTCTGGAATAACCTACCTAACATTGTTCGGGAGGCAGACACACTCTTGCAGTTTAAATCTAGATTAAAGACCCATCTCTTTAACCTGGCTTACACATAACATACTAATACACTTCTAACATCCAAATCCGTTAAAGGATTTTAAGGCTGCATTAATTAGGTAAACCGGAATCGGGAACACTTCCCATAACACCCGATGTACTTGTTACATCGTTAGAAGAATGGCATCTACGCTCATATTAGTCTGTTTCTCTCTTATTCCGAGGTCACCGTAGCCACCAGATCCAGTCTGTATCCAATTCAGAGGGTAACTGCAGTCACCCGGATCCAGTATGTATCCAGCCCAGATGGTGGATCAGCACCTAGAAAGGACCTCTACAGCCCTGAAAGACAGCGGAGACCAGGACAACTAGAGCCCCAGTGACAGATCCCCTGTAAAGACCTTGTCTCAGACGACCACCGGGACAAGACCATAGGAAACAGATGATTCTTCTGCACAATCTGACTTTGCTGCAGGCTGGAATTGACCTGCTGGTTTCGTCTGGTCAGAGGAGAACTTGCCCCCCCGACTGAACCTGGTTTCTCCCAAGGTTTTTTCTCCAGTCTGTCACCAATGGAGTTTTGGTTCCTTGCCGCTGTCGCTTGCTTAGTTGGGGACACTTCATTTACAGCGATATCGTTGAATTGATTGCAAATTATTGCACATATACTATTTAAACTGAACTGAGCTGCATGATGACATCACTGAATTCAATGATGAACTGTCTTTAACTGTCATTTTGCATTATTGACACACTGTTTTCCTAATTAATGTTGTTCAGTTGCTTTGACGCAATCTTTTTTGTTTAAAGCGCTATATAAATAAAGGTGACTTGACTGTTAACAGAAGCGCTAAACTAAGCGTCTTATGCTGAGATGTTCAAATATAAGTTCATGATTATAAAACTAGTAACTCACTGAAATCTGTTTTCTGCATTGCAAAAACATTTCATTTTAGATGTTAGAAACATCTTTAATTTGGGCAAGCTTTAGTCATATCTTTCTACAAACCATCATTCTCTAACAGAGTAAGAAGGATTTCAGCACTTGTGGGCATTCCTTCTGTTCTTTTGCTTAGTTGGACTAGCAGAGTGTTATTGTTCACAGAAGTGCTAAACTAAGAGTCTTTTGCTTAGTAGCTCTGACATATATTCATGAGCTTAAAACTACTAAAACATTAAAATATGTATTTCTGCATTGCAAATGACATTTCATTTCACATGGAGAAACATCTTTCACATGGGCAAGCTTAAGTCTTATCTTTCTACATACCATAATTCTCTAACAGAGAATGAAGGATTTCAGCACTTATGGGCTTTATTTCTGTTCATTTGCTTAGTTGCACTAACAGAGTGTTACTGTTCACAGAAGCGCTAAACTGAGAGTCTTTTGCTTAGTAGCTCTAACATAAGTTCATGAGCTTAAAACTACTAAAACATTAAAATATGTATTTCTGCATTGCAAAAGACATTTAATTTCACTTGGAGAAACATCTTTCACGTGGGCAAGCTTTAGTCTTAGTTCATAAACCAGCTTTCTCTAACAGAGAAAGAAGGTTTTCAGCCTGTGTGGCCTTACATTCCGTTCATTTGCTTAGTTGCACTTACTTAGAAGTACACATCACAGCAAAACTAAACTAATCATCCTAATTATGAGATGTTCAAATATAAGTTCATGATCATAAAACTAGTAACTCACTGAAATGTGTTTTCTGCATTGCAAAAACATTTAATTTACGACGTTAGAAACATCTTTAATGTGGACAAGCTTTAGTCTTAAAAGTGCATCAACCAACTTTCTATAACAGATAAAAAAGGTTTTCAGCACTTGTGGGCTTTCCTTCTGTTCATTTGCTTAGTTGGACTTACAGAGTGTTATTGTTCACAGAAGTGCTAAACTAAGCGTCTTATGCTCAGAGGCTCTAACATAAGTTTATGACCTTAAAACTGAGAGCATATTAAAATCTGTATTCCTGCATTGCAAATATCATTTCATTTCACATGGTAGAAACATCTTTCAGGTGGGCAAGCTTAAGTCTTCACAGTGCATCAAACAACTTTAGCTAACAGATTAAGAAGGTTTTCAGCATGTGTGGGCTTGCTTTCTGATCATTTGCTTAGTTGCACTTACTGAGTTTTACTTGTTCACAGTAGCGCTAAATCTAAGCGTCTTATGCTTAGAAGCTTCATGATCATAAAAAAACTAGTAACTCACTGAAATCTGTTTTTCTTTCATTGCAAATAATTTCATTTTAGATGGTAGAAACATCTTTCACGTGGGCAAGCTTATAGTCTTAGTGCATACACCCAGCTTTCACTAACAGAGAAAGAAGGATTTCAGCACATGTGTGACTTTGCATTTCTGTTCATTTGCTTAGTTGCACCATTAGAGTGTTACAGTTCACAGAAGCGCTAAACTAAGTGTCTTATGATGAGAAGTTCAAATATAAGTTCATGATCATAAAACTAGTAAATCACTGAAATCTGTTTTTCTTCATTGCAAAATAATTTCATTTCATATGGTAGAAACATCTTTCACGTGGGCAAGCTTTATTCTTAACAGTGCATAAACCAGCTTTCACTAACAGACAAAAGAAGGTCTTCAGCATGTGTAACCTTGCATTCTGTTCATTTGCTTAGTTGCACTAAAAGAGTTTTACTGTTCACAGTAGCGCTAAACTAAGCGTCTTATGCTTTGAAGCTCTAACGTAAGTTCATGAGCTTAAAACTACTAAAACATTAAAATATGTATTTCTGCATTGTAAATTACATTTCATTTCACATGGAGAAACATCTTTTACGTGGGCAAGCTTTAGTCTTAAGAGTGCATAAACCAGCTTTCACTAACAGACAAAGAAGGTCTTCAGCATGTGTAACCTTGCATTCTGTTCATTTGCTTAGTTGCACTAACAGAGTTGTTACTGTTCACAGAAGCTCTAAACTAAGCGCCTTATGCTTAGAAGCTCTAACGTAAGTTCATGAGCTTAAAACTACTAAAACATTATAATCCGTATTTCTGCATTGCAAAATGAAATTTCAGTTCACATGGAGAAACATCTTTCACGTGGGCACGCTTTAGTCATATCTTTCTACAAACCATCATTCTCTAACAGAGAAAAGAAGGATTTCAGCACTTGTGGGCTTTATTTCTGTTCATTTGCTTAGTTGCACTAAAAAGAGTGTTACTGTTCACAGAAGCGCTAAACTGATAGTCTTTTGTTTAGTAGCTCTAACATAAGTTCATGAGCTTAAAACTACTAAAACATTTAAAATATGTATTTCTGCATTGCAAAAGACATTTCATTTCACCTTGAGAGAAACAGCTTTCACGTGGGCAAGCTTTAGTCTTAAAAGTGCATAAACCAACTTTCTATAACAGATAAAGAAGGTCTTCAGCACTTGTGCGCTTTCTTTCTGTTCATTTGCTTAGTTGCACTAACAGAGTTGGACTGTTCACAGAAGCGCTATTCTAAGTCTTATGCTTAGAAGCTCGTCTTATGCTTAGAAGTTCATGATCATAAAACTAGTAACTCGCTGAAATCTGTTTTTCTTCATTGCACAATAATTTCATTTCGCATGGTAGAAAACATCTTTCACGTGGGGCAAGCTTTATTCTTAAACACTGCATAAACCAACTTCTCTAACAGAAAAAATGGTTTTCAGCATGTGGGGCCTTGCATTCTGTTCATTTGCTTAGTTGCACAAACAGAGTGACTACTGTTGACAGAAGCGCGTAACTAAGCGTCTTATGCTGAGATGCTCAAATGTAAGATTATGATCATTAAAAACTAGTAACTCACTGAAATCTGTTTTTCTTCATTGCAAAAAACATTTCATTTAACATGTTAGAAACATCTTTAATGTGGGCAAGCTTTAGTCTTAAAAGTGCATCAACCAAACTTTCTATAACAGAAAAAAAAGGTTTTTCAGCACTTGTGGGCATTCCTTCTGTCATTTGCTTAGTTTGGACTAACAGAGTGTATTGTTCACCACAGAAGCGCTAAACTAAGCGTCTTAGTTGCTCAGAGGCTCTAAACATAAGTTTCTGTGAATACTTCTAACACATTAAAAAACTGTCTTTTTGCATTTCAGATAACATTTCTTTTCACGAGTCAGAAACATCATTCATCTTGGCAAGATTTTCTCTTAACATTGTATTAAGCAACTTTGTCTCACTGAGAGAGAAGATCTGCAGCATATGTGGTTGTGCTTTCTCTTCATTTGCCCATAAGCACAAAAAAGAAAAGCAGCATTAGTGTTCACCCAAGATGTAAACTGACAAGGCTATTAATTGAAGCTCTAACATAAGTTTCTGTGCATAGAACTTCTAACACATTGAAAACTCTTTTTGCATTGCAAGTAATATTACATTTCATGATTCAGAAAAATCTTTCATGTTTGTAAGTTTTGCTTTTCTCATTGAATTAAGCAACTTTCTCTCACCAAGAGAGAAGCTTTGCAGCATACAGGTCCTTCTCAAAAAATTAGCATATTGTGAAAAAGTTCATTATTTTCCATAAGTAATGATAAAAATTAAACTTTCATATATTTTAGATTCATTGCACACCAACTGAAATATTTCAGGTCTTTTATTGTTTTAATACTGATGATTTTGGCATACAGCTCATGAAAACCCAAAATTCCTATCTCAAAAAAAATTAGCATATTTCATCCGACCAATAAAAGAAAAGTGTTTTTAATACAAAAAAAAGTCAACCTTCAAATAATTATGTTCAGTTAATGCACTCAATACTTGGTTGGGAATCCTTTGCAGAAATGACTGCTTCAATGCGGCGTGGCATGGAGATCGCAATCAGCCTGTGGCACTGCTGAGGTGTTATGGAGGCCCAGGATGCTTCGATAGCGGCCTTAAGCTCATCCAGGGTGGTTGGGTCTCTTGCGTCTCTCAAAGATTCTTTCTCTTCAAATTGCAATATCCCACAGATTCTCTATGGGGTTCAAGTCAGGAGAGTTGGCAGGCCAATTGAGCACAGTAATACCATGGTCAGTAAACCATTTACCAGTTGTTATGGCACTGTGAGCAGGTGCCAGGTCGTGCTGAATTAATGAAGGTTCTTCATCTCCATAAAGCTTTTCAGCAGATGGAAGCATGAAGTGCACTCCAAAATCTCCTGATAGCTAGCTGCATTGACCCTGCCCTTGGATAAAACACAGTGGACCAACACCAGCAGCTGACATGGCACCCCAGACCTTCACTGACTGTGGGTACTTGACACTGGACTTCAGGCATTTTTGGCATTTCCTTCTCCCCAGTCTTCCTCCAGACTCTGGCACCTTGATTTCCGAATGACATGCAAAAATTTGCTTTCATCCGAAAAAAGTACTTTGGACCACCTGAGCAACAGTCCACAGTGCTGCTTCTCTGTAGCCCAGGTCAGGAGCTTCTGCCGCTGTTTCTGGTTCAAAAGCACACGCCTGTGCATGGTGGGCTCTGGATGTTTCTACTCCAGACTCAGTACACTGCTTCCGCAGGTCCCCCAAGGTCTGGAATCGGTCCTTCTCCACAATCTTCCTCAGGGTTCGGTCACCTCTTCTCGTTGGTGCAGCGTTTTTTGCCCACACTTTTTCCTTCCCACAGACTTCCCACTGAGGTGCCTTGATACAGCACTCTGGGAACAGCCTATTCGTTCAGAAATTTCTTTCTGTGTCTTACCCTCTCGCTTTGAGGGTGTTAATGATGGCCTGTTCTGGACAGCAGTCAGGTCGGCAGTCTTACCCATGATTGCGGTTTTGAGTAATGAACCAGGCTGGGAGGTTTTTAAAAGCCTCAGGAAATCTTTTGCAGGTGTTTAGAGTTAATTAGTTGATTCAGAATGATTAGGTTAATAGCTCGTTTTTAGAGAACCTTTTCATGATATGCTAATTTTTTGAGATAGGAATTTTGGGTTTTCATGAGCTGTATGCCAAAATCATCAGTAATTAAAACAATTAAAAGACCTGAAATATTTCAGTTGGTGTGCAATGAATCTAAAATATATGAAAGTTTAATTTTTATCATTACATTATGGAAAATAATGAACTTTTTCACAATATGCAAATTTTTTGAGAAGGACCTGTATTGCAAGCAGACATTTTACACACCTGCATTTAAATGCGGCTGCAATTTTATTTGTTTTTAACCTTAAATTCTATGTAAGCAAAGTAACGGCGGCTCCCTTTTAAATCACTGAAGTTGTCTATTAATGAAGCTCTTTTTTTTACATCATTTGCACTTTGGTGATTATAATAAGAGAACTTGAGTTTAATCGTGAGGACGTTTTATTAATCAGTCCATTCTTTAGAATTTCAATGATTTAGCTAAATCGTGCAGGTTTAATTAATTCGTTTCTTGTTTTAATTAGGCCTAAATAATGGGAACGAAATCATACAGTGCCTCACATTTTAGGGTGAAATTCACAGTGCTGACTCTCTCCACATGAACGCGCCTTTAAAAGAGAAATACAACCCTTCACAGATTACATAATGCTTTCGTTCTGAATTGATTCGTTTTTTAAAAGAAAATTTCAAACTTTCTGTAGACATATTTCTCATGTATGTGAGACACCACAATTTTAAGTTAATGCATTATCAGGAAAAAATTCAAGTGATCTAGAGGGCACCTCCCTGTCCTGCATTGCGCTTTAATAATTTTCGCACAAACACTTAAATATGAATAATTATTCACATTTTGCATATGCATTACAACGTAAATTATTTTTTACATGCAATTATCCAAAATAAAACCAAACAAGATTTGTAATGAAGATAAAACAAATAAGAATAAATACTGCGCGTGCACTCAGCATCACTCGCGCCGCGCAAATCTTGCAAATTTTACACACCTGCATTTAAATGCGGCTGCAATTTTATTTGTTTTTAACTTAAATTCTATGTAAGCAAGTAACGGCTGGAACGGGCTGCTCCCTTTAAAATCACTGAATTTGTCTATTAATGAAGCTCTTTTTACAATCATTTGCACTTTGGTGATTATAATAAGAGAACTTGAGTGCCTCACGTTTTATTAAATAAAGAAAATAATTTATAAAAACACGCAACAATTTCTTAATCAGTGTACAGACAAATATAATTTTTTTTCCAAGAAGTTGTCTGTCAAAATAAAGGACAGGTAACGAATAACAAAAATGCATGTTGTGTTTATTAAAGGAATTTTAAAATATAAATTAAAATATAGGCCTAATATATGAGAATATTGACATTTTGCATATAAATCCATGTAGCCTAGCTCACTAAAATAGGCTACCACTTTTAATGCTACGATGCAAAGTAAACCACAATTTATTTTGAATAATATAACACATAATTCATATTATATAAATAATAATGCACACCTATTAAATGTGTCAAATCTAAAATATGGCACAATACTGACAATCATAAAGAAAAAATAAGCACAAACACAATCAAAAGATATGGCGGCGCGTACACATCGCGATCCTCATAATAAATGCCACATAACTTCATAATTACCAAACTTTCATCTGTGAATATTAAATATTTTAACTATAGGTGTTTTTCTTTCATTTTCCCTGACTGCAGCCGTCAAATGTAACACATCAGCAAGGCAAAACTGACGTCTATTTGCGAAAATGTGCTTTGATGCGCTTGTTTGAAAACTTGTGATTAAAGCGCCACTCAATGGTCAAAAGCTGCAAATGCACTTTGCAGACGCCGTGCCGGTGGTACGAGCGGCGGTAGAACCAACGTTTTGGATGTCCACCTACTGTAATTAGTCAAGACAAAATTTGAGGTGTGGCCGAAAGGCCAGTTTAAATACTCAGGACACCATCAAATTTTGCTCTCAGATTTTGCTTGTAGTTTTAGCTTTTAGCCATGCTTTTTGTCATTACATTTTGTGTTCTTTGAGTGCCATTCCGTTGAGAGTTTGTGTCCTGAGTTAAGTTTTGTAACGCTGTGTCTCTGAGTCCGACCTCGAGTGCCCACCTAAAACTACAACCAGCCCACAACTCCGCATCTTCAGACAACTCCCAACCACGGGCTTCCCAAGACGTCACTTGAATGACTACTGAACTTCCAGCCAATCAGCTGGAACAGAAACCCCCTTTTCGATGACAAAACAAAGGGAACCCCTTTACACAGGCAATGCAAGTAACTTACCTCCAGACTCTGAGCTGAACCGGTGTATCTAATATAATTTTAACTTCATGGAGGAACTCAATTTGAGGGTAAATTAAGTGATTGATGGTTGTTCATGTCTATGCAATTTCACGTATTGCTGTAAACTTGGGTCATTCTCTTAAACTCATTCTTTCCTAACTTTCTCTCTTCCTGCAACTTGTGTGAATGATGTGTGAGTGCGTGTGCTTATATGTTAGATTAGTTTATATGTCTTAGATTTATCTAATAAAGCCTTATTCATATTGAAAAAGAGAAGTATCTTGTGTTTTGTGCTTACAAGTTAATGTCTTAAACTGCCAATCTTGTTACTGTGCTAATTAATAGTGTTTTCACTATACTTTGGATTTAATATCCATTGCAGATTTGATGTTAAACGGCTCGTTCAGGGAATCGCTGGCCGTTTTAGTGATCAGCCGTTAATTAAAACAGTGATTCTGCCCAAATTCCCTTTGAGCTAAATTGACCTGTTTCCCTTATAAGATGGTCAAGCAAGTCTGCAGCAAGTGTAGCTGCACTGAAGGCCCATGCAAAGGCAGAAGTTGCACTGAACATATGCAACATATGCACAGTAGGAGATAGAAGTGAGAGTGAAACAAGCTCAAGTACAAGCTCAGGTTAAAGTGGAGGAGACCTGTTTGGAGGCTACCCTGAATGCACTCCACCAAGAAAGGGAAGCAGAAGCTGCTGCAGCTGAGGCGTCAGTGTTTGAGGCAGCTGCAGAGATAGGGGACATTGAACAACTATCTGAGAGCAAAGAACATCATTTGTCTTCACATGATTCATTGCAAAGGACTGAGAAATTATGTAGAAGAGTCAGCACAAATATAAAGAGTTAAAGATACCAATATGCTTGCAGAAACCACCAAAACAAGCCATTAGTTCCATACTGTGTTAATCTGCCAAAGTTTGAACCCTTCGTGCAGAGTAGTCCTTTTCAGGACTTGCCACAGAGACAGCCTCCAACTCGTGACCTCGCACATACTGCAACACTGCTCAGCTCCCACACCATGCAGACTCATGCTGAATCAATCAAACATGCAGGTGGGAAGACATCACAGTTTAATTCTGCATTACATGATCCCTCATCTTCTAGACACATTAAATTGACAGGCCACTTACCCTCTCATCACAATGAATCCCATAATGCTCACTTAGATGTGTTTTTAGCTTGCAAAATTCCTGGCTCGCCGTGATCTTCTGACAGGTGGACTATCAAGATTCAATGATAAGCCTGAGAACTATTGGGCCTGAAGTCCATCTTTTGCAATGCTATTGAAGGACTTGATCTTTAGCCTAATGAAGAACTAGACCTACTCCTACAATGGCTCGGCCCAGATTCTAGTGAACAAGCAAGACACATCAGATCAGTCCACATCAATCATCCAGACGTTGGCCTCAGCATGGTTTGGACATGGCTAGAGGAATGCTATGGCTCTGCCGAAGCCATAGAGGCAGCTCTCTTTAACAAACTTGAACGCTTCCCAAAGCTGTCTAACAAGGACCCTCAACGTCTCAGAGAGCTAGGAGACCTACTTCTTGAGTTGCAGGCAGCAAAAACTGAAGGCTATCTACCTGGCTTGACCTCCCTAGATACTGCAGGAGGCATCAGCTTCATTCTAGAGAAGCTCCCATACAGTCTACAAGAGAAATAGATGTTGCAGGGAACTCGTTACAAACATGAGTATGGTGTCAGCTTTCCCCCTTTTTCAATTCTTTTTGTGATTTCATTTGTTGCAATGAGAAATGATCACAGCTTTTAACATGAGTATGACATAATGCTACATCATCTAAATGAGAGAGATTTTCATCAAAGGCTATTAGAGCTCCCGTCACTGTTCACAAAACAGAAATAGACAAAGCCACACAAAGGGATGAATCTACCAAAGCAAGTGACAACCTCAACAGACAATGTTCTATCCACATCCTATCCACATCATATCCACATCCCCCTCAGAAAGTGTAGAGGTTTCAGGGAAAAATACCTTGCAGGAACGAGAGAAACTTGATATGCTTTAGATGCTGCTCATCAACTACACACCAGGCAAATGACTGTAAGGCAGTAATACAGTGCTCTGAATGCAATAGCGACAAGCATATAGCCGCACTTCACAAAGGCCCAGCCCCCCTGGTTAAAAAAACGAGGATAGCAATCCCCTCTACAAACTATGGTGGGGAGCGAGAAGAGCCTCCTTCTCCAATCGCCACATCCACCTGCACAGAAGTGTGTGGAGATCACAGCAGCAGAAAATCCTGCTCAAAGATCTGCCTGGTAAATGTGTATCCAAAAGGTGAGCCTCAGAACAAACAAAAGGTTTATGCAATCATAGACAATCAGAGCAATAGATCTCTGGCCAGATCTGCCTCCTTCGAGATGTTTAATGTTGCAGACAATACGGCACCTTACACACTTAGGACATGTGTAGGTGTCACAGAAGCTGAAGGGCGTAGAGCTGAAGGTTTTATAGTGGAGTCCTTTGATGAAAAGACACGCTTTTCTCTTCCATCACTTATTGAATGCAACCTCATCCCAAACAACAGAGCAGAGATTCCTACTCCAGAGGCAGCAAAATACCAAAGCCACTTAAGATCAGTAGCCTCTAAGATTCCAAGTCTAGATCCCAAGGCCAAAATTATGATTCTTCTTGGAAGAGACCTCATTCAGGCACACAAGGTGCTGGAGCAATGCAATTGAACACAACATGCTCCCTTTGCACAGAGGTTGGCCCTTGGGTGGGTGATAGTTTGAGATGTATGCATTAATGGAGTCTCAACAAGCCTTCATCAGTTGATGTTTTCAAAACTCATATTTTAGGAAATGGGCACCCCAGCTATATGAGTCCATGTCCAAACAGTATGCATGTGAAGGACTTTTTCAATCTTCATGATGAGCCACAGAAATCCTCTACACTGAACCCTAAACAGAGAAGACTGCTGATAAATAATGAGTGTCCGATAGGAGAATCAGTTTTCTGCTACTCAAATAAAAACGATAAACCAACTCCCTCTATGGATGACCTTGACTTCCTGAAGATTATGGAAAGAGAATTCCATCAGGATGAGTCAAAATAGCTGGGTTGCCCCCACTTCCGTTCCGTAGCCCACGGCAACGCCTTCCGAATAATAAGGTTCAAGCCAACAACCGGCTCATGTTACTGACTCGCAAACTAAAAACACACCCAGAGGTAAGGGAACACTTTGTGGATTTTATGCACAAGGTATCTGAGAATGAGCATGCAGAGTTGGCACCCCAATTGCAGAATAATGAAGAGTAATGGTCACTGCCGATGTTCAGGGTGCACCATCCAAAGAAGCCCGGCCAAATAAGACTAGTATTCGACTCTAGTGCTCGACATCAAGGTGTATCATTAAATGATGTCCTTCTTACTGGCCTAATGTAAAAACAATAGCCTCTTGGGGGTTCTATTGCAGTTCAGGAAGGAACGTGTGGCAGTGGTGGCTGATATTCAGCATAGGTTCCATCCTTTGTGGTTGCAAAAGAACATTGGAACTTTCTACGCTTCCTTTGGTATGATAACAATGATATAAACAACAAGGTGTGCTGGAGTACCAGATGCGAGTGCATGTATTTGGTAATAGCCCGTCTCCAGCAGTTGCCATATATGGACTCAGGAGGGCTGCCCATGCAGGTGAAAAAGACTATGGATCCGAAGCAAGGCATTTTGTGGAAAGCAATTTTTATGTGGATGGTGGCCTATCTCACATGGTTAAAGCAGCTATATTTTCAATCTTTTCATCATCTTTGCAATCATTTAAATAAGCTTTGTCTATAAGTATTAAAGTGTTTACAAGAACTTTAGCATCATCTTATATTTGGTATTGGTGATGTTATTCAGGATAAATTTTATGTTCAGAGAGGTTATTTTCAGTACAGTGTTACATGCATCTGCATTATTATTGTGTATAGTATATGCAGTTATCCCTCAAAAACCCTCATTTGGCTGATGAGATCATCTGTACAAAGTAAAATAGTTAAAATACTGCAATAGAAATTTAATTATTCAAGAATTAAGAATTCAGCTCAATGACTCCCGACGCATGTGGCAGGGACAATCTGTGCCTTTGGAAATACATCCTCTGCAGAGGTGAGAGCAGATCCGTTGCTGGCTGAGGAGTTAAAATCTTTCTACGGCCGCTTTGAAAACAATCGAGGCAGCGCAAACCTGCCGATCAGTGCGTCTGGTAGCAGCGTCTGGTCCCTTGCTACCTTAGTGGTTCCCTTTAAAAAAATATCTGTCATCATCCCTGTGCCTAAGAACAATAAACCCTCTTGTCTGAATGACTATCGGCCAGTTGCCCTCACACCAATAGT
This sequence comes from Cyprinus carpio, assembly GCF_018340385.1. Classification (NCBI taxonomy): domain Eukaryota; kingdom Metazoa; phylum Chordata; class Actinopteri; order Cypriniformes; family Cyprinidae; genus Cyprinus; species Cyprinus carpio. Next base: position 8,103,319 of record NC_056595.1, on the reverse strand, counting down.
CATGAAGGTCTTTGAGAGACTGGTAAAGAACTACATTTGCTCCTCCATCCCTGACACTTTGGACCCTCTTCGGATCGCCCCAATAGATCCACTGAAGATGCCATCTCTCACATCCTGCACTCTTCTCTCACGCACATTGACAGCAACAACGGGAACTATGTAAGGCTGCTATTTATCGACTTTAGCTCAGACGTTTTGCAGGGGCAGAGCTCCACTCCGCACTCACACCGTCCACGGCTTGCTCCCTTGTGGTGGGCACTGTCGCCGGCTCTCGCACCTGGTCTGATGGATTGCGCTCTGGCTCTCTGTCATTGGTGGGCTCGGGCTTATGCTCCGTACTGTGGGGAGATGGTGGGCTGGGCTCTGGGTCGGGAGTGGATCCGGCGAGATTCTCCACAGGGCAGATGGTAAATGGTGACCCGTTTCTCTCCAGAGTCCACTCCACAAAAGCATCGAATTCCTCACGAGGACCATCTTCGGACGACAGCGCTCTGCGCGCAGTGTTGAGGCTGACGTTATAGAACACGCAGAGTGCATTGTACGGGTAGGTGGTGAGATTGGATAGCAACAGGAATTGGCGGTAACACTTTATAATAACGTTCTGTTATAAGTCATTTATAATTTATTAGTTAATGATGAACTAATCATTTACAAAACATGACTATACATTCATAAATGATTAATAAGTAAGTTATTAGTTAATGATGAACGAATCATTTACAAAACATGACTATATGTTCATAAATGATTAATGAGTGGTACGCTAACGATTTACAAATGTGTTGTAAGTTATCTTAAAAAAAGTTCAAATCATGAAATAAATCAAACTGATCATTAGTGGATGGTTTATAAGTTATTAGTTGATACATTATTTATCACTTATAAATCATTGAAGTATTTCAGTCAAAATTTTGTATAATTATCTCATGCACAAATGATGAATAAACAATTAGTAAATGATCAGTATATGATTTATTGGCAAATTTGTTAGCTGGTCCGTGTTCAAAAGCACAAACATGCAGGTAATGCTAAAGCACTATTTTTAAGAAGAGTAACTCATTTGTTTTGAAGTTGATAAACATTTATAAATGCCTTAGTCATGTGATTCCAGTGGCTTGTGTTAAATCCTTTCACTCATCAGCACAGACTTGTGTTCTTTGTGGAGTGTGTGGGATCTAGTGATGAAGTGAACCTCTCAACCGCTTTTACCTTCCACTGAAGCTCACATCAGGTGCACAGAGTTAAAGACTCAATGTGTGTCATAGAAGACAGCTGTCTATACCCTCACCAGTCAGTACTTAGTATACACTACAAAGTGTTCAACACCTGTTATAGATGATGTGTAAACGCATGAATAAATCATTTACAAAGCTTTCTGCATCCCCTAATCTAAAGTGTAAACTATTCATCACTTGTAAATGTGTTACATATCATTTTTAGACCTTTCTTACCTGTTTACAAGTTATTTGTATATGTACACAAGTCATTTATAACACTTTCTGCATCCCCTAATCTAAAGTGAAAACTATTCATCGCTTGTAAATGTGTTACATATCACTTGCATGCCTTTCTTACCTGTTACAAATTATTTGTATATGTATACAAGTCATTTATAACACTTTCTGCATACCCTAATCTAAAGTGAAAACTATTCATCACTTCTAAATGTATTACATATCAGTTGCAGATCTTTATAAATTATGTACAAACTGCAGTTTGTAAATTTACCATATGCAAAGGTTCTGGTATACCTTTTAGTTACAGGATATACAAATCTATACAAATCCCTTATATGATATTTAAAATAAAAAAAATTTTATGCAAATATATTTTACTATTATATAGATATCTTTGAGCCTCTAACTCACTCCTTATACATGACTTTTTAGCCACTTCACTAAAATAAAAACGCAATATAGATATATTGACAGTGACTATTATCTTAGTCAATATACTATTGTATAAAAAATATAATTTTAAGCTCCCTACTCCACCCTATAATCTTAAACATAACCGTTTTGACAATATACAAAGTGTAACAGGCAGATAAATGTACGTTAGTCACAATAATTCATTTAAAACATTACAAAAATGAGTATAAAGAACAGATAAAACGACGCGTGTGCTACATTACCAGTGTTCTGACAGCAAAACAATTTTATGTGAGTTACAGAATGAAATTAAAATGTTTAATCGCTGCAAACATTCTCCTGATCTGCATTTCCATCCTTCAAAGCGTCGCGCTGCATCTCACTCAAGACAATTTGGCATGTCGCAAACAATCTATGGTGGTTGCAAATCACAAGTGACAGTCAATAAGGAGCGAGGTTTGACGTCAATGCCGCAAACCAGTGTCGTTGTGCAGAAGCGGCAATTTTGAAAGTTTTAACGGATGAAAAGGCAACTATGTACTGTTATTAATGTATAATGATTATAACAGTTTGAAAACAAATCTTTTTCTCACACGGTGGTATCGTACGACTTCAGAAGACTTGGAATAAAATGCACAAAATAATGGACTACGTTTATGGTGCGTTTTCTTGTTATGGTGAGCAGCTGTCCCATGGGAAACAAATTAAAAAATAAACAATTAAGTGCTGATTAAATGGTGGCAGAGTGTTAATTTATTTATAAAAAAAATAAATAAAAAAAATAAGTTCAAACTTGGGTAAAGTGATGAAATGAGATGGATCATGCAACTGCAAGTGATATGTAACACATTTACAAGTGATGAAAAGTTTTAACTTTAGATTAGGGGATGGAGAAAGTGTTATAAATGACTTGTGTACATATACAAATGACTTGTAACAGGTAAGAAAGGTCTAAAAATGATATGTAACACATTTACAAGTGATGAATAGTTTACACTTTAGATTAGGGGATGCAGGAAAGCTTTGTAAATGATTTATTCATGCGTTTACACATCATCTATAATAGGTGTTGAACACTTTGTAGTGTGTACTAAGTACTGACTGGTGAGGGTATAGACAGCTGTCTTCTATGACTCACATGGAGTCTTTAACTCTGTGTACCTGATGTGAGCTTCAGTGGAAGGTAAAAGCGGTTGAGAGGTTCACTTCATCACTAGATCCCACACACTCCACACAGAACACAAGTCTGTGCTGATGAGTGAAAGGATTTAACACAAGCCACTGGAATCACATGACTAAGGCATTTATAAATGTTTATCAACTTCAAAACAAATGAGTTACTCTTCTTAAAAATAGTGCTTTAGCATACCTGCATGTTTGTGCTTTTGAACACGGACCAGCTAACAAATTTGCCAATAAATCATATACTGATCATTTACTAATCGTTTATTCATCATTTGTGCATGAGATAATTATACAAAACTATTTTGACAGAAAATTCTGTACAGAATAAGGTAGAAAATATACTTTATAGTTTATGTACTGTAATAAATGTCAATTAGCACTGCATCATTCATTAATTTTATTTATTGTGGGTTTTTTTTGTCTTAACGTTTCTTAGCTGAAGATGTACCCTAGCACGTCTTAAGTTCTATGAGCGCCAGACCACTTCTCTTCCAGTGCGAAAACTTCTTTATCTCTGTTTCATAAAACAAAATGCTATAGTATTAAACTTTTCCTCTCCATCAGCGAATGATGATCCTGAAAGAAAACGCACCCGATGTCTGTTTGCTAAAGCAACGGACGCTACTGCATCTGATTATAAGATAAACCTTGTGCTCTTATTTCAAGGTTGTTGTTAATGCTGTGGTAATTTTAACAGTTTCCTTCTTTCATTCGGTTCAACAACATTGTTAAAACACATTTATCATTCAATGGAACTGTACGTATGCTTTAGATGCTTACATTTCTGCTCCGTTCATGCAATAAATAGCCTAAGCAGCCTTTGACTGCTCCGGTAATGCCCTCAGTAAGATTCCGAGAGCCACTGAAAAACTACAGAAAAGTAAAACTACTTCATGTTAGCATTACTGGACACGAGTCCTAAGGAGAGATCACACATCAGCTTCTCAAAAAAATGTGTCAGTGAGACGAACGAAGCGAGAGCGCAGTCCTGTCAAAGGCGGTAGTGAAGTGTGTGAAGGAGAGATGCAAGGCACAAACACTGTTCAAGGTCTCCATTAATTCGTGCTTGTAGTAATTTAATGTGTATGTATTTTGAAAGCATTCAATCGCTATAGAAATCACGATTCATTCGATTCTTAGCGTTTTAAAATGATTACTGTCCGAAATCAGTGATTCACGACTCAAAAATCCATGTTCAAGATCAACTGAGTGAATCGTTACACCCCTACTACTTAACCTTCTCCTTTGTTGATCTCCTTCGCTCCTGGATCCCATACTCTCTGCAAATGTGCAAAAGAAACCCATCTGCTAAACCAAGATAAGACTCATAGAACTGTCATTTAAGTTGGATACTCACCTGTCATTGCTTCAGTCATTCAACCACTGCCTTATCTGTCAATAAACCTGCTCATCCTTAACTAACCTTGTTGTCTCCAGCTTAATCTGTGACCGAGGACCGGACCTTAACAGATACGTCCCAGGATCCCCAACCTCCGACTCCCACGGATGTCCTCAAGGAGATGGTCATTGCACTTCGCACCACTCTCATGCCAGCACCAACTCCTCAAACTGGCTCTGTCAGTCCCTTGGCCATGCCTTCTTCCTATGCGGGGATGCAGCTGAGTGTGGTGGCTTTCTCCTTCAAGTGGCGCTGTATATCAAAATGCAGCCGCAGAAATTCACACCAGAGCGGCAGAGCATTAACATGGGTGAAGGCAATATGGAATGCCAATAGCCTCATAATTAATTATTATGAAGCCTTTACTAGCCATTTCAAGGAAGTGTTTGGCTGTGCTACTGGAGAGCTTTCAGTGTCTGACCAATTACTGTGGCTGCGTCTGGGCACCACTCCCATCAACGACTACACTCTATAATTTCGAAAGCTGGTAGCATCCAGCGGATGGATGAGGCAGCTCTTTTCAGAGCTTATCGACAGGGATTGGATACACGAATCCACACTTAGATGGCGATTTATGATGAAAATGTTGGATTGGAAAACTTCATGTCAAGACCCGATCGTATTGCCCACCGCTTATCAGCCTGCCACACCCCTGAAGCCACCCACCAGCCTGCAGCACCCACAGCCAGTTCCCCAGTACCAGAACCCATGCAGGTGGACTCCACAAGGCTTTCACAGGGGAAACAGCTTATCATTTAATGAATCAACAGCCTATTGGCCAATCTTCAATGTTTTACACTAAACAATAGTTTTGGATTGAACAATTTTTCAAGTTTACACACAAAAAAAAAAAAAAACAACAACAACAACAAAAAACTTTTTTATAAGAGAAGTCACAGACTTTTTGTGACAGGCGGATACAGTTTATGGCCCTCCTTCAGACAGAGGGAGACGGACGGACTTGAGTTTAGAGTGTATAAATCTTACTTCTGCAACTGCCTGCTGTTGCTTCTGATTGCTTTTAAATGTAAAAGTTGCCCATAACCCCTGGCATACGATCTGTTTTCTTCGTAATAATAGCATAACGAAATAGATTTGGCAAACAATCCAGTGTATCTGCCCTTCTGCTTTGGAAAGCATCAAATGATTTTACAATGCGAGGTGAGCAAAGTAGCCAATCACAGACATGTTTTTTTTTTTTATATATATATGATTTATTTATTGAATTTTCAAAACAACAAGACAGACAGAGAGTAATAAACATACAAAGATTAAAAGGAAAGGAAAAAAACAACAACTATGGAATAAGTGAAAAAAAAATAGCTTAATTACAAATGTGTGCTATTAACATGGCAATACAAGTGCACAATCGAGATAAATGCATAATAATAGTACAGTGTACTGTAGATGGATAATTAATCAAGAGAGACTGTATCCAGCTGCAGAGTTCTAACATGCTCAAGGAAGGGTAACCAAATTTTTGAGAATTTGACTATGGGGCCACGGAGACTGTTTAATTTTTTCTAATTTAATAAAAAATAACGCATCATTTAACCACCGAGTGTGAGAAGGGGCGTGAGGACCTTTCCAATGCATCAAAATACAACATCTTGTTATTAAAGTGAGAAAAGCTACCAGCTCAATTAAATGAGATGACAATGAGTAATCAGGAGGCAAGACTTCAAATAACCCAATTACCGGAAAGGGAGAAAGTTTAACAGATGTGGTAGCTGAAAGAGAGTCAAAAACATACTCCCAAAAAGGAGACAGAGCGGGACAAGTCCAGAACGTGGGCTAAATTAGCTGGTTCTAGATTACACTTGTCACAACATGGATCAATATTTGGAAACATACAGCCTAATTTACTTTTGGACCAGTGTACTCTGTAAACAACTTTACACTGTAAAACTCCATGGCGAGCACAAACAGATGAATTATGAACACCTTTTAAAACGAACTGCCATGTCTCTGCATCTATCCGATGTTAAAATCCCTAGTCCAGGTAATCCGAAGACAATCAGAAGCCAGGGGGTGACATGCAAATAAAGTATTGTAAATTGTAGAGATAGCTCCTCTTTGATAAGGATTTGCATTGAAAATACTATTGATAAGGATGGAGGGTGGACTCATGGGGAACCCGTGAAAATGCTTATGGACAAAGCCGCAAAAGCCTTATCAGTGAGAGAGGGAGGAAAGAGGGGGTTGAGGTGCACTGGGCATAAAAGAGGTGTTGACTGTAAAGTAAAATCAAACCTAAATTAACACCAGGGGTCTCATTTATAAACGTTGCGTATGCACAAAATTGTGTACGCAATTTTTCACGCACATATCGGGATTTATAAAAAATAAACTTGGCGTAAATACGTACGCACCTTACAGACATTCTAGACCATGCGTATGGTCGCCGTGATTTTGCCAAGTAAGACATGTTCCTGGATCAACATCCTTTGATGATCCTGGATCAACATTATTTTCCAAAAATTTAGACTTAACCCTACCTCTAAACCTAACCCACTCATAATTTATTTATAAAATTATTGGGAAATAATAGCTGATTAACAAGGGTGTATAAGCACCTAACTCTGATTGTAAGCCTAAAACAGATATATCCGCACGTGCTATAAGCGTTACTCAGTCTTACCAATACGATGTCTGTCCAAGACCAAAAAGGAAGCAGATCCAGGAACATGTTGTACTTGGTGAAATCACCTCACCCCATGCACTCTTTTTCTTGGCATGAGAAAAGTAATGACGTAAGCAATGATTTTAAAATCTGTTTTCATTTCGATATACACATTTACATTAAATATTCTACTCTCATTAATGGAGATAAGCACTGAAAATACATAAAGTCATCACGCAAAAGTTAAACAATTATATGGATTTAGACATATTTAGTGGAATGCGCTTGATCACTTTTCCTGTGGCATGCTGTTTTAATGACAACGAGGAGTGCTATAGGTGCACGCTTATTCATCTTTAAACTAAACTGCAGATCTCATGCTATGCGAAAATATTTTAGTGAGAACAATGATCAATGATACGTACTTACTTCGATATAATGGCAGACACTGCTGGATTCAGTGGTAGAACGGTCCATTGTCTGGTTTGAATAGGTCAGATGATAAAAGCTTACTGTACAACCGCAGCTGCACGGTGGTGTTGATGCCATGTGAAGGCATCTCAACAACATTATGAAAAATAATGAGAAAAAAATTATGAGACCAACTCTATTCTAAAATATTTATCTGAGAACTATTTTAAACCATTTTGATTTTATGGATTTTTAGTTTTATATATTTATGTTAAAACATAAGTATACTAGGGATGGTCCGAATACCATTTTTTGAGCTTCGAAGCTTCGGTAGTAATCAACACCAAATATTCGAAGCTTCGGAGGGAGGGGGCTGAACATATTCTTCTCTCTAACACCGTGTCTACACTGGACGCAAGCGGCGGGACAAAATAAAATAGAACCTATTATGCTGTCTACACTGAATGCGGCATGCGCAGCTGACAAATTCCCAACAGTAAACTGCTGCTGCGTTCTATTTATGACATAGCCTACTGACACACATTTCAAATGATTTTCAACGGTCGCTTTGGCGCGTCCAGTGTAGACAGACTTTAGCTGTTGCGGTGCGGGGCGACACAACTGTCGCGTCCGGTATATACATGATGTAATAAAGGCAGGAATATATGTCTGTCTGTCTGTTTGCATTTGTATTATGTCGAGAACCGTTCATCTAATCGACTTCATGCGTGGTAGGTGTGTGGCTACAGACCAAAAGGAGTGCAGTGTCGCATATTGGTGCAATATGGACACGCAACACGTTCAGAATGAATAAACTTTTAATAAACAACAGAACAGAGTTTATTACGCGGACAGGGCTTATATGTTCCGAGAAAAGAAACACTGCACTAGTGATACAAAACACACGTCTGTTAAGAGCAATACTTTTAATCTAAGGTCTAGGGGTTTTGGGGGCCTGGAGAAGTTTTGACATCCCCTGACTTTTGTGCTTTTTTCAGTTGCTTATAAATGGATACATGGCTAAAGTCTAATAACACTGTAATCAGTACAAACTGGGCTACAATAATACGTAAATAGCATGTATATACATGATTGTGTTTTTGAGAAAACAATGTTTATGCATGGTTAGTAAAAAGTCTAACTAGTAAAATGTGTACAAGTTATATGAAAACTAGTAGAATAATAATAAAAAAGACTTACTCATGTTTATCTCTGCTGGGTCAAGCCGCTTCATTCTTCTTTCTGAGGTAATCCAAATCTTATTCCTCTCAGTGGTCTTATTGAGGTGAATTATGTCTTATACCTCTCAGCACGAAGCGAACAGTACTTTTAAAAATGGGACGTACAGTCTCGCTGCTTTGTTTGCTCTGATGAGGGCGGTTACCTGCCATGAGCTTCAAGTGGATGATTATAATCTCAATAGCATGCTCGGCGTGTGGGCGTGGTCACATTAGATATAATGAAGGGAGACGTGAAAGACGGACATTGCGTTGTTTTCATATGGATTACTTTACCACAGAATATTTGTTTTTGGTAGCACTTAGTTTAAAAGTAGACATGTCAAGCTTTCTATAGATATATCTCTCATGTCTCTGTGTTGAGTATTAACTGAGTTACAGTTCATTTTAATGACGCGAATGAAGATCACCGCAGACCAAGGCTGTAGACAGCGCACCTTGTGTGTTTTCTTTATTTTATAAATGCACAAAGTTTTGTTGTTATTATGTGTGGATACAAATAAAAGTAGACCCTTTAAAGATTTGATTGATATATTGCTCTTATCTGTACGATCAAAACTGAAAGTGTAATTTAAGTTCTTTTCGGGGTTATCAGGAGAAAATGCCTCAACAGGCGTACACGTGGGCATCGACTCCAGAGGGTTAACCCTCTGAGGTCTAGGGGGTTTTGGGGCCTGGAGAGGTTTTGACATGCCCTGACTTTTCTGCTTTTTTCAGTTGCTTCTAAACATATACATGGCTAAAGTCTGGAAACACTGTATTCAGTACAAACTGGGCGACAATAATATGTAAATAGCATGTATGTACATTATTTTGTTTTTGAGAAAACAACGTTTATGCGTGGTTAGTGAAAAACTACAATTTTGAAGTCACTAAAAAAAGGTCATAAAACACATACAAAACATTTGTTCAAAAGACTTTCAACCCTGGAGCTTGTAGCCTAGAATTTTTGCTTTAAAATGATGTGTAAATCATCTTGTTTACTCACTCACAGAAAACAATAGATTGATTTAAATTTTCTAAGACAATTTTTGTTTCAAAAGGGCATATGCAAGTAGGCGTCAACTATCATGGATATTATTGTGATTTACACCTAAGAAAACAAAGGCCCGCATAATCAGCTGCATAATGAGCCTTTCAGTCAGGTGTGTGATTGAGAGGGAAGAGTTACAAGAAAGAATGTGAGGACAAAATAAATGTATACGTTTTTATGTTTGTAGTTTATTTATTTATATATAATTATCCCACAAAATAACCTGAGATTCACTTGCAAGTGCAGTTAAACAGTTAATTAGGAACAATCAAAGCTGACTTCCAAAGCTGAATTTTTAGCATCATTACTTCAGTCACACAATCCTTCAGAAATCCTTCTAATTTTCTGATTTTTTACTCAAAAAAAAAAAAAAAAAAAACAATTATTGTTATTATTATTAATGTTGAAAAGAGCTGAGAATATTTTTTTCAGTTTTTTTTTTTTTTGCTAAATTGAAAGAACAGAAATGTTTGTAACATTTATCGTATTAATCATTTTTATTTATCATCGTGTGTGCTAAATAAAAGTTTAAATTTCTATATATACTGACTCCAAGCTTTTGAATGGTATAGTGTATATTGGTAAACTTAGAGTAAGACTGGATGCTGAAAATTTATCTTTGATCATAGGAATAAATTAAACTGAATAGAAAGCAGTTATTTTAAATAGTAAAAATATTGAACAATATTACTGCTTTAGCAAACTGGTATTGTGTAATGTTAAAATATATAAATGAACATCACATAACTAGCATTTCCAAAGTGTATACTGTTTATGAGCTCTTAAATAAACTAAATGATAAACTACATTATTGACATTATTGTGACGGTCACTGATACTAGTTAGAACATTTAGATGATGTGAATGAAACTTCATAATGTTTCACTTGATTATACATTTAGTCAGGAATAATAGTTTGGAAAAAGTCTAACTAGTAAAATGTGTACACTTTATGTGAAACCTAATACAAGTATATATATATATAAAAAAAAAAGACTTACTCGTGTTTATGATCTATGCTGGATAAAGCACTTCTTTCTTTTTTCTGAGGAAATCCAATACTCAAATCCTGAGGTAATCCTCAGCGCATCTTCTTGGGGTGAATTATGTCTTATTCCTCTCAGCGCGAAGCAAACAGTAAAATAAAATAAAAGAAAAACTTGAACAGTCTCGCTGCTTTGTTTTCTGTATGGGCGTTTACAGCTGTGAGCTTCAAGTGGAACATTAAAATATCAATACCGCGTTCAGCGCGTGGGCGTGGTCGCATTAGATATAATGAAGGGAGAAGTGAAAGATGGACATCAAGTTGTTTTCATATGGATTACTTTATCACAGAATATTTGTTTTTGGTAGCTTAGTTTAAAAGTAGACATGTCAAGCTTTCTATAGATATATCTCTCATGTCTCTGTGTTGAGTATTTGCTGAGTTACAGTTCATTTTAATGACGCATTTCTAAATGAAGATCACCGCAGACCAGGGAAGGACTTAGAGGGTCGGGGGCCCCTGGGCTTGAGGTTATGTTTTGGACCCTATACCTACTGTACACTACAAATGCCCTCAAACATTATTATGGAGTAACACAAAATACACAAACATATGTTTTGAGGTTCATAAATAGTACAATTAATATGCAACATGTCTAGGCTATAGTCAGAGTTTAAATGTAATATTAAATATTCATTCTAATATAATAAACAGGAAGTGTTCTCTCAGTTGAGAGATCAAAACCCTGAAATAACTGAGCAAAAAAAAAAAAAAAAAAAAAAAAAAAAAAAAAAATATATATATATATATATATATATATATATATATATATTATATATATATATATATATATATATATATATAATAATAATAATAATATTAATAAATAAATAAAAAGCCAGAGATGTTGTCTTATTAGTATTATAAAAGTTATTGTCATATCTCTGTCCTCTTATGTCAGGTTCTTATTTAATCAATAAATTCAATCAAATGAAAAGACATGCTGGCTATTAACAATCAAATTAATTCACTATCCACAAAATTCATAGATGGATTGTGCATAAATGTTAAATTTAAATTTGGGCTGGTAAGGGATATATTTTTTTTTTTTAATCTAATTAATTACATGACGTAGCAATTAATTAAACAAATTAATCACACATCAAAATTGGAGAAATTACTCCCAGAAGATAATTTAAAGTCATTGTTGTGTGAAACATCAAACAGACATTACAAAAAGTAGGTTCAGCAAGAAATATTTAGTTTGTTTTATTACTTGGACCATGTGAGTAAATGATGACAGAATTGTAATTTTTGGTTGGGTGAACTATAACTTTAATAATTTATTTTCTTAATTTTATTATTACTATGAAAATATGAAATTATTTCTTTAATGAAATTATACTCTTAATAATAAACTAAAACTGCCAGTAGGTGGTGGTAAATGTCTTAATGATTAAGTCATCGAGTCATTTATTCATTCATTTGATTCGTTCAAATGGCTGATTCATTAAGGAGTAAAGTAAATGCTTCTTTAAGAATGGTTCATTGAATAATAAGGGTTGTTCGACTTGAAGCGGGTCATCACCATCAGATCGATCAGTGTGTGACATCAAAGTACCGCAAGAGCTTTAGAGAGCAGACGGCTCCATTGTGCTTTTGAATCACTCTTGCAGTACTTTGATGTCATACACCAATCGGTCTTTGCACGCGCCAAATTTTTCACCTAATTCGTTCAAAAAGTGGATTAAGAAATGAAATGCCGCTGTGTGTTGATCGAAGATGAACAGTTCTGCTTTGTCTTTATATTTTGGTTATATTTTGGTTGTGTCTAAAATAACACAATATTAAATTCTTACTTACTGAACTGTTGTATAAAATGAACATCACATTTGCACTCCTGTGATATTGCACTTAGCCTACTGCTCGTGTGATATTGCTTAACTATGTGATGTAAATATGAGACAAAATCTCAAACGAGGGCATTTTTCCCCATATCTTGAATTTTAGGGACATTCTAGGCTCTTTCAAGCAGTGAGTTGTTGCCCTACCTCATATTAATCATCAATCGACTGTATCAAATGTCAGATGTTCCACACAGGTGCGTTAAATGCGTTAATAATTTTAACACGTTATTTTTCTCCATATAATTAATTTAATTAACGCATTAAATTACCAGCCATAGTTTAAATATAAAATGTTAATGTAGAAATATTAAATGATTGCAAAAATGAAATAAGCTACTTTTTTAAAATATGAAATACGATTCGTATAAAAAGCTGATTAATTTAACTTTGCAAACGACTGTAGCCTACTGACTGAATCATTTGCTGATCCGTGTAACACTGAGGAACAAAACACACTGTTGTTCGGAGATGCAGTGGTTCTGTTTGTTCTATCTTCTTTCTGAGGGAGCAAAACAAAATTTTGTGTCTGAAAGTTACTCTGAAGTTGTTGTTTATTGTACATTTGCGATCGTGCAGATATTCGGGAAAAAAAATCAGTATTCTTGTTTGTGTGATATGCTAAGTCCTACCAACCTTACCTTATGGTTCGCTTTAAATTATTTGCTGCGCGGCGTTAACTGCAAGTCAGTCGCGTGTTAAATTCATTCGCGAAACTACCGCCAGGTGGTGCAAAGGGACGGATTGCGAACTGAATGTATTTGTAAAATGAGATAAAAGGAGGAGGTTAAAAACAACAATAAACATTATGATATAACATTGTACCATCTTTAAAAACCATTAAAAAATGTACAGTGAGTTCATTTCAAAATGTAGGATAGTCTTAGGCAGTCTACTCATCAAAAATTAAAAGAAAGACCTTTACACAAAGGATCTTATGCTTGCAATTGTTATTAAACAGTCATTAAATAAGGCCTATATATACGGATAAAAAGCTAAATGTTTTCATTTCGGTTCATTCTTGGTTTAAAAAAAAATCCTTCAGGTTCCCATTTGCAGATCGAAATGAGACCGGTCCAGCATTTAGCAATAATTATGATTAATTCTGTTATTATTCTTGATTTTTCAAACTGCTAACACTTTGCATTTTTGAATTATGCCTTTACTGTGTGACCAAAATTTTTATATTTTCTGTTTCAGCTGTTTGATCGCAGCGGTCCATTTTGGCATATTTTTGTTAATTATGATTTTTTTTTTTTTCGTCGATACTGAAACACGCGTGAACTACAAAGCCTATTTTTCCTAATGAATAATAGTTAAGCTTGAAATAGGCAAACATCACGAATATGGAAACGTTTGGATTTCTCCCAAATGAGAGCCCAACCTTACCTTATGGTTCGCTTTAAATTATTATTGTTCTGTGCAGTATTAGTTTTTTCTTTAGTTTCATTTTGGCTTGTATAAGTAGTTCATGTGTGACACCTTGTGGTGAAAAGCGTTATTACAATACTCAGTTAAGACGCAACAGGAAGCACGTAAAACAATAGAAGAAGAGTCGTTTTCTGTGATCTGCGTTTTTAGATGCTGTCTAATCCGTGGAGTAGATACGACCGTAAGTTATAAATTTCATATTGAAAATAACTGCAGTAATGTTGTGTTAATTTAATTAAAAGCTGGTCGTTATTAAGATGTTTAGAGATTGATGTTTGATTCTGAAATATAGCGTGATCTGACGGCTAATATGCTAATAAGGTTGCATAGTCACATTTTTCTTCAAAGACATAATTCGGTTGTTTATTTTGTTGTTTCATTCTGTAAATGGATGTTTGTGAATGTGAAAATGCCCATGCTATTTTGTAAACATTTTGTAATTTGTATTTTTGTGTTTCTTTCAGTTTTACAGTAAAGTGCGCATCACATAAGCACAACGAAGAACGTGTGATGAAGCTTTATTCCTGTTAGCTATCTGTCAGTCTTTGGTTCAGAACACCATTGCCAGGGCAGAATAATTATTCATTTATTTATTTTTTGTTTGTTTATAGCTAAGCCTATATTATTATATACTGCAATTTTATTTATCCATTAGAATTATATATTTGTAATTATTGTTCTGTTCTGATAAATTTGTTAAATTTAAAGGATTTGTTGTAAAGTGAAGAGAACTAAAAATATCCTGTTGGCACATTATAACATTATTAGGCCAGCCGTTATTATTTCTGAATGTAATAAAATGCAACTTTATACATGACTCATATATTTTTTTCCTCTCACAAGCTTAATTTATTTTTTAGCCTGTTTTAAAAAATAACTAAATAAATAAATAAAATAAAATAACATGCAGCAAACGAAAATAGGCGATTAATTGGTTAAAATTTGTTACTGTGGGGTTTATAATTATTATATACTTAGAAAAACAGACTCTGCCCAAAATATACTATACACAGTTTTTAAAAAATTTTTTTTTTTTTTTTTTTTTTTATTGCATCTGAAAATGACTTTGTGCAGCACATTCACTTCGCACGCTCAACCTGCCTCGCGCGTTGCTCAGTTGTAGACGATTTAAAAATGTTTTTATATAAAGGTTGCTGTCTCATTTTATACAGGAATTGTTCATTTAAAAAAAAAATCGAATTATATTGTTAGTTCTATTTATATTGTTAACACAAGTTCATTTAGGCTGTGACATTTTACCCTTTTTAACTTATAAACTCCTTGAGATTTTAAAGTCAGTTTAATAGTATTGAAGTTCAAGTTTTTTTAAAAAGGTTAAAAAAACTAAAAAAAAATCTATGAATTAATAATATGTTATCAGGTTTTAATTGCTTAAATTATTTCTATAAATTAATAATATGTTGTCATGTTTATTCTTGTAGAAAATAAGTGTTTATTCTTTAAGAAAATAAGGTAAAAAATAAGGGACGATCCAAATATTATTAATATTTGTTTTGCTTCACCTATTTATGTAAGCTACAATTATTCTAAAAAAAAAAACAAAAAAAAAAACATAATGTATTCAAAAGTGCCATCGTGCCACTGAGTAAATTTTACCATTATAGAATTGTGACTTTAAAGGTTAGTGATTTAGGAGGTGAAAATACTGTGAAATTACAAATGTTATGAGATTTTAAAGCATAACAACTGAAGGTCTATGAAATGTCAGCCAATAAAGCATTTTTTTTTTAAACAATGGCACTTAAAGTTTTGAACTAAAATATTATTTCAACCATATAGCCTGTGAATAAACAAAATGCATACTTTTCAATGAAAGAACACTGAGAGTTTGCTTCTGGTGTTTGGATTTGTACTTCAATATAATGAGCTCCAAGTTTAGGAATAGCCAACACGGGTTTTTTTATTTCTCTCTCTCTCTCTCTCTCTCTCTCTCTCTCTCTCTCTCTCTCTCTCTCTCTCTCTCTCTCTCTCTCTCTATTTAACTCTCTATTTAACAGCATTAATACATCTGAATACAATGAAATACATTTTCCTTCAGGTAGACTGAATGTTTTTCTGTCTTCCTAAATGTTGGGCTCATGATCAGTAAGCTGTATTCACTCAAATTTATTTAGTTAAATCAAAACTTGCGGACTTTGAAGCTGGGTCAGTGAGCGCTCGCGCATTGTGAAGCGGGAGCAGCTGATGGGGGACTCCGCTTGGTCTTAAAGCCTTCCGCAAACGCTACGTTCACAAATAACAATGATTTTCCTAAAATAATAATTAATTATCAATTGATAATTTGTTATTATTATGGTCTTGTGAAAACAATAATATGGACTGCGGAAAAATAATGAATAAAAAGAGTAAGGCTGCTGTGAGTGCAGGCATGTTTTAGCCCAGTAACATGACAACACCGGTCCTCACAGCCCAAAAACAGACCGAGTTCAGTTCAGCTGGAGGAGGTTGGGGGTTTTGGGGTAGTTCTGTATAGCTTGTGAGGGTTGATATAAATGTGTGAATCTCTTGGTCTTTCATATGCACAGTGTCTTCTGAGGGTATCAAACTTGCAGAACAGGTTTAGATAGGACTCATCATTTTGGTTTTAGGGCCACTTTGAAGAAAGGTTTTGATCCACTTCAAATGTTGACTAATGTACAGCGCAATATAGTTTATTAGTTATTATAACTTCAGAGGAAGTTGCCTTAACTCAAAAAAAAAATAAATAAATTTGCAAACTGTTGCGTTAATTTTATTTTGTTTCGTCTAAACAATATTTTTTTTTAGACTATGAAATATAAATTCTTACAGAATGTAGCCTTTTCATAACCAATATATTGAACCATCTCTTTATGTTTTTCTAAATCCCAAACAGAGTCCAGACATCAGTATGATCCGTCTATGATGTTTTATAGGGTTTTTTAGATTTGGGAATACACATGCGTTACAGACATGACAAAAAAACATTTTGGAGTTTTTGGAGACATTATTATTATTATTATTATTATTATTTGTAGCCTATTTACAATGCCCAAACAGAAGCAACAATATTGGCAGAGAAGGGTTGGCCATTCTCAAAAAAAAAAAACATCAATTTTATTTCAATTTTCATTTTTTTTTTTGAGAGGAAAAATCAGTGTTAAGGTATCTCTTCATTACAGACCGTTCTGAAAGAAGAATTTATGCAAACATGTATAAAATGTTTTGAAAACTTTAACAGAGATGTCTAGAGGCTATTTAATAGGTCTGCCTCCCATGTTAGATTTTTCTAGTTACTAGTCGTTCATTTGTCATTATTCAACTAATCGCAGGTTTATATTACATTTACATCTATAAATCCATAATGAGCCTTAATATATTCCGCGCTCAAGCACATGCATTAAGTTTGCCCCAAAGCACAGGCAGAAGTAGCCTAATAATTGTAAAAAATTAGACATTTTAATTATTTATTAATAAACAAATGTTTTCTTGTCGGCTGCAGGATGAAATTCACAGTGCTGACTCTCTCCACATGAATGCACCTTTAAAGGGAAATACAACCTTCACAGATTACATAATGCTTTCATTCTGAATTGATTCGTTTAAAATACATTTCAAGCTTTCTGTAGATATATTTCTCATGTATGTGAGACACCACAATTTTAAGTTAAATCATTATCAGGAAAAAAATTCAAGTGATCTAGAGGGCGCCTCCCTGTCCTGCATGCGCATTAATAATTTTCGCACAAACACTTAAATATGAATAATTATTCACATTTTGCATATGCATTACAACGTAAATTATTTATTACATGCAATTATCCAAAATAAAACCAAACAAGATTTGTAATGAAGATAAAACAAATAAGAATAAATGCTGCGCGTGCCCTCAGCATCACTCGCGCCGCGCAAATCTTGCACGCAGACATTTTACACACCTGCATTTAAATGCAGCTGCAATTTTTTTTTTTAACTTAAATTCTATGTAAGCAAGTAACGGCGGCTCCCTTTAAAATCACTGAAGTTGTCTATTTATGAAGCTCTTTTTTACATCATTTGCACTTTGGTGATTATAATGAGAGAACTTGAGTTTAATCGTGAGGACGTTTTATTAATCAGTCCATTCTTTAGAATTTCAATGATTTAGCTAAATCGTGCAGGTTTAATTTATTCGTTTCTTGTTTTAATTAGACCTAAATAATGGAACGAAATTATACAGTGCCTCACGTTTTACTAAAATAAAGAAAATAATTTATAAAACATGCAACAATTTCTTAATCAGTGTACAGACAAATATATTTTCCCAAGAAGTTGTCTGTCAAAATAAAGGACAGGTAACAAATAACAAAAATGCATGTTGTTTTATTAAAGGAATTTTAAAATATAAATTAAAATATAGCAAATGCACTTTGCAGCCGTGGCGGCGGTACGAGCGGTGGTAGAAGTAACGTTTTGGATGTCCACCTACTGTATGTCGTAGGCAAAGGTAACTCATTAAATTGCAACGTTTTGGATGTCCACCTACTGTATGTCATAGGCATAGGCAACTCATTAAATTGCTTTTTTTTATGACATTTCTTCCCCACTATGTGTAATGGCAGTGAGACGAGAAAAGTGCTCAAAACTTATCAGATGTTTGCATAATTTAGTGGAACATTAATATATAGAATCATACTCTGTAATGAAATGGGGTGTGAACGTTTGAGAATTTAACATTGTCTTTCTAAATGAAGATCGTAGTTGTAAGCTGTAGCACCGGCTGGCCCGTTTAGGTCTTGCGTGCGCAGTGGAAATGCGGCTAATCATTTCTGACTGGCATATAACGAACAAATCAAACAAACGTAAACGGCCAAAGGCGGGGCCCCCTACAAGGCGGGGGCCCATGGGCTGCAGCCCGCTCAACCCCAATGGTAAGTCCGGCCATGCCGCAGACCAAGGCTGCAGACAGTGCACCTTGTTTGTTTTCTTTATTTTATAAATGCACAAAGTTTTTGTTGTTATTTTGTATGGATACAAATAAAAGTAGACCATTTACAGATTCGATTGTAATTTAAGTTCTTTTCGGGGTGATCAGGAGAAAATGCCTCAACACGCTTATACGCGGGGATCGACTCCAGAGGGTTTTAATATAGACAGATTATTATTAGGCTGGGCTACTGGAAGGTTTTTTTTTTTTATGAATGCTGTATTCGCAAGTATTTCCCAAGCAAATTAAGTGCACATTTTTATCATGTGTAAAATTACTAGGGCTGTTAATCTTTGGGTAGAGATCGATTCGATTCACGATTTTTGAAAATTTAGAACGATTCAATTCGATTCGATTCACAATTAAATTAGATTTGATTCGATTATAACGATTTTATTCTGCATTCTTTAAGTGCATCCACATGATTATTTAAATGCTTCCCCTAAATTCTTTAAACGCTAATTCAGGAGGCAAATTACACAGCAGCCTTTATGGTTACAGAACCATGGGTTAGAGAAAGAAGAAAATACAACACGTTTGTCCATTGTTAGTTGCTAGTTTAATGATGCTATGGCATGACATGGCATACGTAAAAATTTATGTAAGCCAAGATTTTAAAAAAGAGCATTAAAAGTATTATGTATAGGCTAACATTTTGTCACACCAGGGGTGTACCCTTTATTTCAGAAGTGACAGAAATGTCACAATAATTTTATGTATATATATATATATTTACAAGGAATTCTTTTCTTATCTATTACTTTGAATTTGCTATAAGAAATCAAATACACTGCTGGACAATAATCAGTCATTTGTAATCAATCATTTTTTCCTAATGCCAATTTTATGATTGTACCATATACAATTATTCAAATTTTCTGCACAGAATAAGGTAGAAAATATACTTTATAGTTTCTGTACTGTAATAAATTGTGTCAATTAGCACTGCATCCTTCATGAATTTTATTTATTGTGTTTTTTTTTTCTTAACGTTTCAGTTTTTTTTTTCAGCTTAGCTGCAGATGTAGCCTGTCACGTCTTAAGTTCTATGAGCGCCAGACCACTTCCCTTTCAGTGTCAAAACTTCATCTCAGTTTCATAAAATAAAATGCTATAGTATTAAACTTTTCCTCTACGTCAGCAAATGATGATCCTGAAAGAAAATGCACCCGATGTCTGTTTGCTAAAGCAACGAACGCTACTTTCATGCATCTGATTATCAGATAAACCTTGCGCTCTTATTTTAAGGTTGTTGTTAATGCTGTGGTTATTTTAACAGTTTCCTTCTTTCATTTGGTTCAACAACATGGTTAAAGCACATTTATCATTCAATGGAACTGTGCGTATGCTTAAGACGCTTACATTTCTGCTGCGTCCATGCAATAAATAGCCTACGCAGCCTTCGACTGTTCAGGTTACGCTGTCGGTAAGATTCCGAGAGCCACTGAAAAACTACAGATAAGTAAAACTACTTCACTTCACTACATTAATTTGTGCTTGTAGTAATTTAATGTGTACATATTTTGTAAGCATTGAATCGCTATAGAAATAGCGATTCATATAGAAATAGCGATTCATTTGATTCTAAGCGTTTTAAATCAACTACTGTCCGAAATCGGCGATTCACGATTCAAAAATCCATGTTGAAGATTGATGCATATGCATTGTCAGGGTTTGTAATCATTACATCAATAAAACGAGTCAACCGTTACACCCCTAAAAATTACTGAATAACATGCCGAATAAAAGCAGTTTTTTTTACACATCAACAATATACTATAGGCATACAACTTACAGAACTCGGGTGATTTTACAACCTTGATGTGTTGTTGTGATAGGCCAGTTTCAAATTGCATATTTGGCACACTGCCTTTGTCTTGTTCTCACTCAATTTGAAGTGCTCCCACACAGCTGAGGTCTTGGCATTTTTGTCTTCTCTTCCGGATTAAATTAATCATGATGTTCACTCATGGGCTATTCATATTCAAGGGCTAATGAGAACCGTTTCGTGGGAGATGCCAGGTGTTGAAAAAAAAAAAAAAGAAAGAAAAAAAAAAAATATTCGAATCTCAAAGTTGAAAATCGAATGCCAACCCACCGATCGAATATTTGAATAATCGAATATTCTGGTCCAGCCCTAAAGGATACTGGATGATTTTTAGCAATAAAAATTGTGTATGGCACAAATGGCATTTATTGTCCATATCTCATATTTCCTAATGCCTTTAACGGTGTTAAATATGGTGTCACGTGGATGGGAATATGCATGGAAATGATATGCAGATGAGGTTATGCATAGTAAAACTCGGCGTTGTAAGCTCCATATATTGTGATTTCGGGGAGGAGTCGGGGTGGAGATGCACGTACACAATCTTCCCCTGACTGGGATTTATAAAGGGATTTTTGCACAGGTTCTGGCGTAAATCTGAAAACTTTTGTGCGTACACAAAATCTAGCTTTTATGCATACGTACACTTTTAGGATGAAATCTACGGAGAGTTTTATAAATGAGACCCCAGATCTTTAGACAGTTATTACCTATATCATTATTGGAAAATGTGAAAGGTGATAACGAGAGGAAGACAGAGAAGAGACATAAGTGAAGAATTATCACATGCAACTTCCTCAATTCTTAACCTCTTAACTGTCACTCACATTTTTGAACATAGACTTGAAAGTGCATCATCCAAACTTAAATTTTTATAATTCATGAACAAAAACATTTTGATATTGATGTACCATTTTCATGGTAATGCAATGTCTGATTTTAAAATGGGTTTTAAAGGATGAATTTTGAGATTAAGTTTTCAGTTCTGATTATTTCTAAAGTGTGATAGAGAAAAGGGCAACGAAGAAGACTTTTTTTTTTTTAACAAAGGTCAGAACTCCTGTTATGATGCAGATTTTTGAGGGTGCACTCTTGTCATAAATCTATTACTTTTCCTACATAATATTTAACAAAAAACATTGGTAAAATAGCTATTTAGGGGTCTTAGACCTTTCCAATGATATATAGTTTGTCATGATTAGATTAGATTTAATTGTAATATAGTGAAGTAAACGTAGGTGTCCCGTATACGGGACGGGTGACAGTTAACAGGTTAACCAGGGTGGGGGCTGATCATCAGAACTACACCAGAATAACATATTTCTGACATTTGCAACCCAATAATAAAACAATCTGTAAGATATGTTGGGTTGATACAGATTGTTGAATTTGGTAGGCTAATATTTTGCCTGGCTTATCTACAGATTCATAATAATTATGATGAGTAATGCTTCGATTGCCCCATCAGCAGCCAAAATATCAAATTCAGAATTTTTAATTAGCAAATATTTGATGTTCAGGGTCAGGTGCATCTGCGCATTTGGACTGTAAGTTCATCAAATCCCTAGAAATAGAGATGTCCCTTTCAGCAGTATTTTTTTTCCCGAAAGGCAGAGCAGGAAATTATCTCTCCATGTAGATAGGCTTTGCATGCCTCCCAGATCGCTGATGCTGACATGTCTGGGTTGACATTAGTAGAAATGAAAAGATCAATGCGACTGTTAATGGTTTCAATGAAATCTGGGTCAGTAAGAAGAAATTAATTAAAACGCCAAGGGGATCGTGTGAAAGATACACCTGGAAATGAGATATCCTCTATGATGGTATCATGATCTGAAATTACTATAGGACTATAAAAACAGGTACAAAAGAGAAGAGCGACACTCTTGTGTACCCTCTGTGACAGTGACAGCATTGGACGGTCGCCCCTTGGGGACAGGGGAGCGGCAGTACATCACGCCACCTCTCACTCTCAGCATCGGCCCGCAACATAAGGAGACCATCCAGTTTTACACTATTCATTCGTCACTTCATCCTATGATTCTGGGGTTTCCTTGGCTGGAGAGACACAACCCGCAAATTTCCTGGTAAGAGAGGAGGATTATCCAGTGGTCTTCGTCTTGTCTGAAGGGATGCATGTCTGCTGTCCAGGGTCCTGAACCGAGTTCCAGCTCCCCCATGGACGTTATTCTGCAGGAAATCCCCACTGTTTACCATGATCTTGCCCAGGCATTCAGCGAGCGTGAAGCCTCACACTTACCTCCACATCGTGCCAGCGACTGTGCTATTGAACTCCTGCCGGGAACCAGGCCGCAGCGCGGTCGAGTATACCCCTTATCTCAGCCCGAGACCGAGGCCATGAACTTGTATATTTGATGAGCAACTTGCTAAGGGCTTTATTTCCCCTTTCAACATCTCCTGTTTCCGCCGGTTTCTTTTTTGTTAAAAAGAAGGATGGGGGTCTCCGACCGTGCATAGACTATCGGGGTCTCAATGAGATAACTGTCAAATACCGCTACCCCATGCCTCTCGTCCCAGCTGCCCTTGAAATGCTCCGCACGGCTCGGTATTTCACCAAGCTCGATCTCAGAGATGCATACAACCTTATTCGAATTCGGGAAGGTGATGAGTGGAAGAAGGCGTTTTCTACAACCTCCGGCAATTATCAATATCAGGTCATGCCGTTCGGCCTCTCCAATAGTCCATCAGTTTTTCAAGCGTTTGTCAATGAAATCTTCAGAGACATGCTCAATCGGAGTGTAATTGTATACATTGACGACATCCTGATTTATTCAGATAACCTTGAAACGCACGTTCAGGATGTGCGGGCTGTTCTCAAGCGTCTGATCGAGCACCAGTTGTATGCGAAGATACAGAAATGCGAGTTTCATCAGACTCGGATCTCGTCTCTGGGTTACATCATTAGTGCAGACGGAGTGGTGATGGATGACAAGAAGGGACAAGCAGTGGTTTACTGGCCTCAACCCACATCAGTGAAGGAGCTACAACGCTTCCTGGGCTTTGCCAATTTTTACCACAGATTTATTCGAAATTTCAGCATGATTGTGGCTCCCCTCACTTCTCTACTCCAAGGAGGAGGAAGATGTTTCCGCTGGTCTTCGGAATGCACTGCAGCGTTTGAAAGTTTAAAGAGGAGATTCACCACAGCACCCATTCTCCATCACTCAGATCCCGAGAGAGAGTTTATCGTGGAGGTAGATGCTTCTAATACGGGCGTGGGTGCCATCCTGTCGCAACGTCATGGCAATCTAGCTAAAATGTATCCCTGCGCTTTTTATTCTCACAAGCTCAATGCAGCAGAGCACAACTACGATGTGGGCGATCGAGAGCTTCTGGCAATAAAGGCTGCCTTTGAAGAGTGGAGGCATTGGCTGGAGGGGGCGTGTCATCCGTTCACTGTGCTTACTGACCACAGAAATCCTCACTGGTCCCTCTTCTTCTCCTGATTTAATGCTCGCCAGGCTCGCTGGTCCCTCTTCTTCTCCAGATTTAATTTTAAAATCACTTTCAGACCAGGCTCAAAGAACGGCAAGGCGGACGCTCTCTCGCGCCAGTTCGACAGTAATGACGAGTGTTCAGAACCAGTCCCCATTCTGCCCTCCTCTCTGTTGAGCCAATGCAGTGGGATATCATCACGGAGATTTCTGCAGCTCAGCAAGGACATCCAGCACCACCGGAGTGTCCAGGGGACTGCCTCTTTGTTCCTCCCGAGCTCCGCGACCGTGTCCTCCGATGGATTCATTGTACTCCCAGCGCGGGGCATCCAGGTATCACAGCCACCACTCAGTTAGTCTCCAATCACTTCTGGTGAACTTCCCTTCGGGCTGACGTGATCAAGTTTGTTCACCAGTGTTCCAACTGTAACATGGTCAAGTCTTCTCACCTGAAACCAGCTGGTCTCTTACAGCCACTGCCGGTACCACAACGCCCTTGGTCCCACATCGCCGTGAATTTTGTTACAGATCTTCCCCAGTCCCAGGGTTTCACCACCATCCTCTCAGTAATTGACCGGTTTTCAAAGTCATGCCATTTCATCCCTTTGTCTGGCCTTCCCACAGCCCTACAGACCGCCGAGGCTCTCCTCAATCATGTGTTTCGGCTTTTTGGCCTTCCTGAGGACATTGTAACTTACCGAGGCCCTCAGTTTACTTCTTGTGTGTGGAGGGAACTTTGCTCGATACTCAATATTAATGTTAGCCTCACCTCGGGATACCATCCTCAGGCCAGCGGGCAAGTTGAAAGGTTGAATCAGGATCTAACTCGCTTCCTACGGATCTACTGCCATCAAAATCAGCAGGAATGGAGTCGTTACCTTGTATGGGCTGAATACGCTCAGAATTCCCTGGTTAAGCCCGCCACTGGACTGACACCGTTCCAGTGTGTCCTGGGATTCCAGCCTCCGCTCTTCCTGTGGGCGGGCGAGCCCTCAGATCTCCCCGCGGTAGATTCCTGGCTTCATCGCAGTGAGGCTACGTGGAATGCCGCTCATGTGCATTTACAGCGGGCCATCCACCAATATCAGCACTATGCGGAACGGAGGAGATGTGGGGGTCCCCGGTACCGTCCCGGCCAGTGGGTGTGGCTTTCAGCCTGAGATTTCCATCTCAAACTACCCAGCAAGAAACTATCCCCTCGCTTCATTGGTCCTTTTAAAATTCTGCGCCAGATCACCCCTGTCTCGTTTAGGTTGGCTCTTCTCATTACAAGATCTCACCTGCCTTTCATGTGTCTCTTTTCAGACCCGCAGTCACCCCAAGGAGAGAGGAGGTCCAAGAGGGGAACACGCCGGTGCAGAATCCTCCTATTGAGATTGACGGCGAGGAGGCCTACCGGGTGCGAGAGGTACTGGACTCCAGACGTCGTGGCGGGGCTCTACAGTACCTCATTGACTGGGAGGGGTATGGTCCTGAGGAACGCTCCTGGGTCAGGTCTCAGGACATCCTGGATCCCTCTCTACTTACCAGCTTCCATCGTGACCATCCTGACCGACCTGCTCCCAGACTCCGAGGAAGACCCCGTCGACGTTCTGGTCCTCGCTTCCGGAGCCGCTCGCAGGGGAGGGGCTATGTCATGGGACGGTCTGCGACGCCCTCCTCTGGCTGCGTCAGATCCCTCTCCCCTGAATATTAGGACTTCATTTCCCAGTGTTCCTCTGTGCAATCATCCCCGTTTAACCCTGCCTAGTTATCTTGATTACCATTAGTATCATCACCTGCACCTTGTCTTCTCCCCTTTATATGGACTGCTCCCCTCTTGGTTATTTTGTGAAGTATTGCTTTACCCCTGGTCACATAGTAGTATTATCTCTGAATCCTGTTCTATGATCCTTTGCTGCCTGTCCTGATCTAGGCTGGGGCCCGACTATTCCAGATTGCCCCTCTGTTTGTACTTATCTGAGTTGTAAGGGAAACAAGTTAATTTAACTCAAAGGGAATCATTTAAGATTTTAAAGGGCATTTGAACAGAATCACTGTTTCACGGTTGATCACTGAAACGGCCAGCAATTTGTTGAACGAGCCGTATAACATCAACTCTGCAATGGATATTAATATCCAAAGTATAGTGAAAACACTATTAATTAGCACAGTAACAAGATCAGCAGTTTAAGACATTAACTTGTAAGCACAAAACACAAGATACTTCTCATTTCAATATGAATAAGACTTTATTAGATAAATCTAAGGACATAAACTAATCTAACACATAAGCACACGCACTCACACATTCACACAAGTTGCAGGAAGATAGAAAGTTAGGAAAGAATGGGTTTAAGAATGAAAATGTGAAATCCCAAGTTTACAGCAATACGTGAAATTGCATAGACATGAAAAACCATCAGTCACTTAATTAACCCTCGAGTTCCTTAATGAGGTTAAAATTATATTAGATACACCAAGTACAGATCAGAGTCTGGAGGTAAAGTTACTTGCGTTGCCTGTGTAACGGGGTTCCCTTTGTTGTCGTTGAAAAGGGGGTTTCCCGAGGTTGCTGATTGGCTGGAAGTTCAGTAGTCGTTGAAGTGACGTCTTGGGAAGCCCGCAGTTGGGCGTTGGCTGAAGACACAGAGTTGTGGGTTGGTTGAAGTTGAACGGGCACTCGAGGTCAGACTCGGAGGCACGGCGTTGCAAAACTTAACTCAGAACACGAAACTCTCACACGGAAAAGAAAAGAAACTAAAGTAAAAGAACAGAAGTAAAGTTTGATGAGACTAGGTGGTGTTTCTTCTCATCGTGGCTAAGTAGCAGCAGGCGTGCAGGCCAAAGCACGCTGGAACCGCGCTCAAAGAACGCTAAAAGTGATGACTAAAGCAGCAGCTGAAAAGCCAAAGCTAAAAGCAAAATTTGATGGTGTCCTGAGTATTTAAACTGGCCTTTTGTCCACACCTCAAATGTTGTCTTGACCAATTAGATATTGTCTTTGCTCGGGGTGTTGAGATGTTTGTCCTACCCATTCATAAATCATATGTTATCTTATCAATCACGTGGTCCGAGTTTTCCCGCTCTTGCAGGGTATAATTTTGGATATGATTCCTATAACAAGAATATGATACATTTGACAAATAACTGATGGTCAGAAACATTTCAAGCAAGCAGATTGAAACACATACATACTAAACATGAATATAAATCCTTAAGCTATCTAATAGTTATTAAAAGACATACACAATAAGTGATTATAAACATTATAGTCAAATGTGTGGGTTAGATATAAATGAATTTGGAGTTAAGCAATTGACTGATATTCATTTATAAGTCCTTTTGAGTTCAGTAAAGACAGTTCTTGTGCCATTCTCTGACATAAAGATGTTCTGTGGGGACCCGAGGTTAAAAGGTCCCCTTAGGAATTTCAGTCTAGTACTGCTAGGTGGGGGGGAAGTCAATCCAACGATCTTGTTTACTCTCATGGCTTTACATGTGAGGGTCAGACTGTCCATCTCTTTGATTACTTGCTCCAAATTTGACAGTCTCTTCTTCGAATTTAAATTGTCAATAATTGTTCTAATGGTGTTAATGTTGAAAGCTGTTCTGTGAAAGAGCTGGTTGGCTATCTTGCTTCAGACTGTGGTGCTAGGAGTTGATTTACAACATCCTGTTGCTTTTCTGAGGAATTCGGCTCCTCATGTTTCAACCATGGTCCTGATCGAATCTTTAATTTGTCTGGTTCGGGTCTGATGCGCTACAGAGTTCTCTACGAAGATCTGCCTGAGTTCCCTTTTGATGCCTGCCTGAGTTTATGTCTGCTGTTATCAGTTTAGTTACGTGTATCAATAAACTGCTGCAGATGGATCCAACTGACTCAGCCTTGTCATCACATGTAACTGTGCTTTAACCCTCTGGAGTCGATTAACGCGTATACGCGTTTTGGGGTATTTTCTCCTGATAACCCCGAAAAGAACTTAAATTACACTTTCAATTTTGATCGTACAGATAAGTGCAATACATCAATCGAATCTGTAAAGGGTCTACTTTTTTTTGTACACAGACATAATAACAACAAAACTTTGTGCACTTATAAAATAAAGATAACAAACAAGGAGTGCTGTCTGCAGCCTTTGTCTGCGCTGATCTTCAGATACAAATGCGTCATTAAAATGAACTGTAACTCAGTGAATACTCAACGAAGAGACATGAGAGAGATATCTATAGAAAGCCTGACATGTCTACTTTTAAACTAAACAAGTGCTGCTGAAAACAAATATTCTGTGATGAAGTAATCCATATGAAAACAACGCGATGTCCATTTTTGACGTCTCCCTTCATTATCTTCTAATGCGACCACGCCCCCGCGCCGAGCGCGCTTTTGAGATTCAAATGTTTCACTGAAGCGCGCGGCTTTTGAATACGCCCACACAACAGAAGACAACGCAGCGAGACTGTTCTTCAAGTTTTTATTATTTTACTGTTTGCTTCGCGATGAGAGGAATAAGACATAATTCACCCCAAAAAGATGTGATGTGGTTGAGGATTTGAGATTTGGATTTCCTCAGAAAAAAGAATGAAGCACTTTATTCAGCAGAGATCATAAACACGAGTAAGTCTCTTTTTATTTATTTATATACTTGTACTAGTTTTCACATAACGTGTAAACATTTTACTAGTTAGACTTTTTCCAAACTATAATTCCTGACTAAATGTATAATCAAGTGAAATATTATGAAGTTTCAATAACAATATACAATACTATACCATTCAAAAGCTTGATGTAAATAATATAAATGTAACAATAAATGTAACTGTAACAAATGTAACAATCATTGCTGTTCTTTCAATTTATCCCCCCTAAAAAACCTAAAAAAAAATATTCTCAGCTCTTTTCAACATTAATAATAATAATAATAATAATGATAATAATAACAATAAATGTTTTTTTGTAGAAAATAAGATTGTTAAAAGGATTTCTGAAGGATTGTGTGACTGGAGTAATGATGCAAAAAATTCAGTTTGAAAGTCAGCTTTGATTTTTCCTAATAAACTGTTTAACTGCACTCACAAGTGAATATTAAATTATGTTGTGGGATAATTAAATATATTCTAAATAAACTACAAACATAAAATTATATAGATTTATTTTGTCCTCACATTCTTTCTTGTAACTCATCCCTCTCAGTGACACAGCTGACTGAATGGCTCATTATGCAGCTCATTATGCAGGCCTTTGTCTTCTCAGGTGTGAATTCATGATAGTTGACGCCTACTCGCATATGACTTTTACCAACAAAAAGTGTCTTAGAAAATTTAAATCAATATATTGTTTTCTGTAAGTGAGTAAACAAGATGATTTTCACATCATTTAGAAAAAATTCAAAAAAATTCTAGGCTACAAGCTCCAGTTCTCAAAATTCCTGGGAACCAATTTTCTGTATGTGTTTTATTGCCTTATTCAAGTGATTTAACATTTTTAGTTTTTCACTAACCACGCATAACATTTTTTTTCTCAAAAACACAATCATGTACATACATGCTGCTCACATATTATTATAGCCTAGTTTGTGCTGATTACAGTGAGATTAGACTTTAGCCATTTAGATATTTATAAGAAACTGAAAAAAGCACAAATGTCAGGGCATGACAAAACTTCTCCAGGCCCCAAAAATACCCTTAGACTCCAGAGGGTTAAGTGCTACTTAGGAGTCGCTATCCGTTTGCCAAGTGCTGAAATATCACCTTATAGAATGGCTCATAATTGTAGTAGCCTACTACACGCTCGTTTATTGAAATGTAAACCTAATGCTGCGTTCTAGACAACTTGGAAATAATAACTATAATACAAATTTATTATAATACAATATTATTATATTATATTATATTATATTATATTATATTATATTATATTATATTATATTATAATATATTATAATTTACATAATAATATATAAATATATACATATATTATTCTACTACAGTATATAATATAGAGACATTATTTCCAGGTCCAAGTCTTTGAAGCATATTTCCTACATTATTTGTTTTATTTGTTTTATTTTTTATTTTTCAGTCATTTAATTTAGATGTGTATTTCAATTTTTTCTGCCCTTTTTAATTAGTTAATTTATATATTCATTTAAAAAAAAAAAAAAAAAAAAAAAAAGTAACAAAGTGTGCAAAAATGTCTTACGATGCACTTAGGGCTTTAGGATTACTTCAGAGCGCTCGTAGATCTACGATGATTTTCAAGTACTACTTAAGAAACTATGCTTTAGGGAAACAGACCGTAACATTAAGATCAGTTGTACGATCGTTTTTACGAACTTTAGGCTTACGAAGCTTTTGGGAAACTCAGCCCAGATCTGCTTAGATTAATACCACCTTACACCAATCGCACTGCCCCACATTTAAGTATAAATAGATTAAAGAACATGTTAAACCTCATCAATCGAACATCTCAAAAGAAAGCACAGAGCCATGAAGCTAGAACTTTTGCAAACCGCGCAGGCTACATAACTATGTAGCAAAACTGCATTAATCTTACAGCACAAACACCGTGCAAGGATACATACATATGTCAAGATTCAAAACTAAATGTGTATGGTACTCCCGGAATTACAGTCCATAGTTAGACGAGATTTATATATATATATAATTAATTAAATAATCAAAAAATAAGAGAGGGGTTAGCACTGCAATAGTATCAACAGCTCAACAAGTCGTCAATAAACAGAGTGTCAGTTGGCTCTTACAAGTTGGTGTTTAAGTCTTGAACGAACTTGACAGCATCCGAAGCAGACAGCACAGTTTTATCCTCTTTGGGTAGAGTGATGCGCAGCCAAAAACACTGAAGTCAAGATACAAAACTTAACAACAGTATTTATGCAACTGCAGTCCATAGTAAAATGAGGTTTATAAAAACAAAAGACGAAGAAGAAAGAAAAAAAAAGATCTCCGAGCTGGCCGGCACACTGCGGACCACTCGCGCTGCCGGATCTCCGAACTACGGATCCTTAGACGGGAAAAACAGAAGGTGAGAATGCAGCTTGGACACCACACAAACCACGGGCAAAGACAAAACAATCTACTCACGACGACAGACAGAGAGACAGAGACATATAAGGGAGCTGGGGAATGAGCGACAGGTGGGGAGACTCAGCTCGTGATCTGCGCACCCCCGCCACGATCAGCGCTGATTGCCCAGACCACGAGCTACCGAACAGACAGGACAACACAGACCGCAGGGGAAGCTGAGAAGGCACCCTGCACCGTGACAGTACCCCCCATCTCAGGGACGCCTCCTGGCGTCCCCGGAGGACTCACCATGACGCTGATGAAATTGATCAATGAGAGCGCGATACAGAATATTGCGAGCCGGAATCCAGCATCTCTCCTCCGGACCATAACCCTCCCAGTCTACCAGATATTGATGACCTCTACCCCTACGCCTCACATCAATGAGCCGCCGTACCGTATAGGCTGGCGATCCCTCGATGAGCCTAGGAGGCGGAGGGGCAGAGGTCAAGGGCTGAAGGGGGGAGCGAAAGGCGGGTTTGATCTTCGAAACATGGAAAACCGGGTGGATCCTTCTAAACTGAGGGGGCAATTTGAGCTGCACTGACACCGGACTAAGCACTTTGGCAATAAAAAACGGTCCAACAAATTTGGGTCCCAGTTTACGTGAGGGCAGTCTGAAGTTAATGTCCTTAGTAGACAACCAGACTCTCTGACCACACACGTAAAGTGGGGGCTTAGTACGGTGACGGTCCGCCGATGCCTTGTTCCTCTCGCCAGTCCGAGTGAGGGCTTCTCTGGCGATCCTCCAAGTACGAAGGCATCTCTGAATAAACGCATGCGCGGAGGGAACAACGGCATCGGATTCTTGAGAGGGGAAAATAAAGGTGGCTGGTAGCCTAAACAGCACTGGAAGGGAGACAAACCCGTAGATGAGACCGGGAGGGAGTTATGCGCATACTCTACCATGGTCAACCTGGAACTCCAAGATGACGGTTCAGCAGACGCCACACAGTGCAGAACTCTCTCCAAATCCTGGTCGGCACGCTCGGCCTGACCATTGGTCTGCAGGTGATATCCGGAGGATAGGCTCGCAGTCGCTCCCAGCTGTCGACAGAACTCTGTCCAAAACCTAGACACAAACTGGGGACCCCTGTCAGAAACCACGTTCACTGGGAGGCCATGAATCCGGAAAACGTGATCTAAGACAATAGTCGCTGTCTCCCTCGCTGACGGCAACTTGGGGGAGGGGAAATAAAATGGACCGCCTTTGAGAACCTGTCCCACCACAGTGAGAACTACCGTCCTGCCACTAGACGGAGGAAAGCCAGTAACAAAGTCCATCGCTATATGTGACCAGGGCCGCGAAGGGACCGACAACGGCTGGAGTAGCCCTGCTGGGGGTCGATTGGATCCCTTACCCGTACCACAAATAGGACAGGCCGACACAAACCTTCGAGCATCCTGCGCCACGGACGGCCACCAAAACCGCTGCTTGATTAACCTAAAAGTACGAGCCGCTCCAGGGTGGCAAGCTAGACTAGAAGAGTGGCCCCACTGTAGTACGCTAGTTCGGACTGATTCGGGTATGAAGAGCAGACCCTCTGGGCATCCAGTAGGAACAGAAGCGTCGCGTAGTGCCGTGCGGACCTTCGACTCCACCCCCCAGGCGACCGCAGCCACAACCCGTCCGGGATGCAAAATGGCCACAGGGAGGGTGGGTCTAGCCTCAGCCTCAAAAACCCACGACAGCGCGTCAGGTTTACCATTCTTAGAGCCGGGAGAAATGAAGAAATGGTAAACCTGAAACGTCGTCCAAAAAATAATGCCCAGCGAGCCTGCCTAGAATTTATTCTCTTGGCGGCGCGAATGTACTCAAGATTTTTATGATCAGTCCAAACGATAAACGGAAATCGCGCTCCCTCTAACCAGTGCCGCCACTCCTCCAGTGCCAGCTTGACAGCTAGTAACTCCCTATTCCCGATGTCATAGTTCCGTTCCGTGGGGGTTTAAACGATGAGAAAAAGAATGCGCAGGGATGTATTTTCTCGTCCGAAGATGATCTTTGAGACAAAACTGCCCCAACCCCCACCTCCGACGCATCCACCTCCACAATGAACCGACGAGATGGGTCAGGGGTCGTTAAAATAGGGGCCGAAATATATCGACTCTTAAGGTTCTCAAACGCAGCTTGGGCCTGCGACGACCAACAGAATCGTTTCTTTGTGGAGGTGAGGTCAGTCAGAGGAGGGCGATCTGGCTAAAGTTCCGAATGAACCGCCTGTAAAAATTGGCAAACCCCAGAAAGCGCTGGACCGCTCTACGGGGACTATCTGGGGTGGGCCAATCAGCAACTGCCTTTACCTTGGAATCCCAGTCATGGATACCCCTCATGAGAGAAATAAATCCCAGGAACGGAACCGACTGTGCGTGAAACTCACACTTCTCCAACTTAACGAAATAAACGATTCTCCAGCAGGCCGCATGGACCGCTGACGCCTGGACATGATCGCGCTGTTCTGGACATGATCAGGATGGTTCTGGGAGAAGATCAGGATGTCGTCGATGTAAACAAAAACAAACCGATCGACCATGTCTCGGAGCACGTCGTTGACGAGTGCCTGAAAGACCGCTGGGGAGTTGGAAAGCCCAAACGGCATAACTAAATACTCAAAATGCCCCGTATGGGTGTTAAAGGCGGTCTTCCATTCGTCCCCCTCCCTAATCCGAACCAAGTGATAAGCACTGCGGAGGTCCAACTTCGTAAAGATGGTTGCCCCCTGAAGGAGCTTGAAGGCCGATGACATCAACGGCAAAGGATAACGATTCTTTACCGTGATGTCATTCAACCCCCGATAGTCAATACAGGGGCGCAACGACACCTTCTTCTCCACGAAGAAGAACCCCGCCCCGGCTGGAGAGGAAGAAGAGGGACGGATAATGCCTGCTACCAGAGAATCATGTATATACCTCTCCATGGCCTCCCTCTCCGGACCGACAGAGAGTAAAGATGCCCCTTAGGTGGAGAAGTGCCTGGCAACAGGTCAATCGCACAGTCGACACGGGCGGTGCGGAGGCAGAGATAAAGCTCGGGACTTACTGAAAACCGCTCTCAAATCATGGTAAGCCTCCGGTACATCCGCCAGGTTAACCAGCTCCTCCTGCAACACAGAATGAGACAAGACTGGGGAAAATGCAGCACCCAAACACTGAGCTAAACAGAAAGGGGCTCCACGCCAAAATAGAAACCACGGGCCCAATCAATATGAGGGTTATGTTTACCAGCCAGGTGTGACCCAACACCACTGGAGCGGTGGGCGAGTGAATAAGGTGAATTTTAATCTCCTCCGCATGATTACCAGATAAAGTCAGTGTGACAAACGGGGTGGTGTGTGTAAGTGAGATGGGTGCCACAAAGGGGTCCTGGCAGAAATAGGTTCGGCCAGCGCGCGGCCGAAATCCCCAGACTTGTTGCCAATGCTGGAATCCATGAAGTCGCCCTCCGCTCCAGAGTTGATTAATGCCGAAACCTGGAAAACAGCCCCCCCAAACATTACTGAAGCCTAAAACTCTGAACGGCCACCAGGTGGCAGTCGAGTAGTAGTGACGCTCACCATGCGCTCTCCCTTGCGTGAAAAGTGTCGCCCTGCCACAGGGCACGCCGCTACCACATGACCCGCCTCACCACAGTACAGACACAGCTGATTCTCCAGGCGACGGCGTCGCTCTCCTATGGTCAGCCGTGCTCTCCCGATCTGCATAGCTCCTCCTCCGGGAGGATGCGGCGTTGACACAGACATCGTGTCACATGCTGCTCCACCCGCGACCCCGGTGAGCTGTTCATGGGGAATCCCCTCTCTTTGGTGCCGAGAACGGAGAGTAATCCGGTCGTCGACCCGAAATGGTGAGGGTCGATAAGCTCACCAAGCCAGAAGGCAGCTCCAGAGAATAGATCTCGTCCTTCACATGCTCAGCCAGGCCGTGGAGGAAGTGATCCCAGAGAGCCTTCTCATTCCAGCCGCAGGACGTGGGAAACTGAATGGAGTAACCAGGACACCGACTGCTCTCCCCTGCTGAAGCAGCGACAATGCTTCGTGCTGCTTCAATCCCGCGTGCTGAGCGATCAAATACCTTGCGCAGCTCCTTCGAGAATGCCTCAAACGACACACAACAGTCATGCTTGCTGTCCCACATGGCCGTTCCCCACTCTCTCGCTTGACCCCTAAGATGGACGAACGCTACCCTGGATTTGCTCCGTGGGGAAACAGGAAGGCTGGAGAGTGAAAGTTAGCAAGCACTGGGACAGAAAATGACCCGACATGAGTTGGGCTCACCCGAGTATGGAGCGGGCGGATTAAGTCCTCGCGTGGCGAGGAGAAGGGGACAGACGGGGCTGCTGAAGGGCTGGCCTGCAGCTGGTCAAGCCGTTCTGCTAGCTGGTTGAGTTGGAGAGAGATCTCTGAGTAAGCGCTGGAGAGTCGCGAGCTGGAGAAGTTGCTCTGCTTAAAACAATTTCCTCCTGCTGTCGACCCAGAAGAGAGCCCTGCTGCAGGAGAGCTCGGCGCAGCTCCGTCTCCTCTGCTGAATCCATTCTATGGTGAGTAGATTCTGTCAGGGTGCGGGCTAGACAGAGGACTCAGATGCAGAGTAGGGAAAAGGAGAATCTTTATTCTCGCCACAAAACACAAAATAACATAAACAATAATTAAATGCTCTGGCGCACACAGAGATCTCCGAGCTGGCCGGCACACTGCGGACCACTCGCACTGCCGGAACTCCGAACTACGGATCCTTAGACGGGAAAAAAAGAAGGTGAGAATGCAGCTTGGACACCACACACAAACCACGGACAAAGACAAAACAATCTACTCACGACGACAGACAGAGAGGCAGAGACATATAAGGGAGCTGGGGAACGAGCGACAGGTGGGGAAGACTCAGCTCGTGATCTGCGCACCCCCGCCACGATCAACGCTGATTGCCCAGACCACGAGCTACCGAACAGACAGGACAACACAGACCGCAGGGGAAGCTGAGAAGGCACCCTGCACCGTGACAGCTGACTGACAAAGGGAGCAATCAAGCTGCTAAAGCTAATGCTACCGCTTCAGTACAGGTGGAGGAAGAGATCACGCCAGCTTCCTTGAAGGACTTAATTTCATCCACCATCCATTCAGAAATCTCTTCACTATGGTCAGAATTTTTGTCTGAAATTTGTTCTGCCGTTTCCAGATTTCTGCCGAATTTTTTTTTTCGTTCTGAATCACAAGCTCAAAAGATCAGAGACATTGAAGAGGCACTCAATGACTCAGACGGCCGGTTGACGGCGGTGGAGAAACAGAAAACACCAGCCTCAAATTCAAGCTGGACGACCTGGAGAACCAGTCATGGAGGCAAAATCTAAGGATTATTACTACCAGAGGGCTCGGAGGGCCAAAGTCCGGTTGCTTTTATGGCCTCATTTTTTACTGGACTGTTTGGAGACAGCGCCTTTAAGCGACCTCTGGAAATTGATCGAGCTCATCGTGTCAGCCAAAAAATCTCAAAAAAGCGCTTTTCCTAGACATATGCTGGTCCGACTCCACCATTACCAAAACAAAGAACTCATATTGAAGCTGAGTTGTGAACTGGGCTCTTTGGAGTTTAATAGTGGTGTGGTTCGTGTCTTCCCGGACATGTCTGCTGAGGTGGCGAGACGCCGTGCTGAATTCAAAGATGTGAAAACAGCACTCCGCAATGCTGGCATCACCTATGGCAGCGGTCCACAACCTTTTTAGCGCCACGGACCGGTTTAATGTCAGACAATATTTTCACGGACCGGGCTTTAAGGTGTGACAGATAAATACAACAAAATAAAATGATACGACTGGCATAAAAATGGTGGTATATTGTAAATATAATAATAAACATGAATCCACTGTGTATTCGTATACAACTTTATTAGCAGCGTCCAACAACGTAACATCGCGCCAACAACAAAACATGAATAACATCATCTCTGCCCCCAACCCTAACGCTCACTTTTTTATATATAAAAAATATATATAATGAGCGAGTACATCATGAATCCATTTTCCAAAACGTGTTTTTGTCTTATCCTGAATCATTACGGTACACCTATAATAAGTGTTTATATTCAGACTATTTTAGTCTGGTTGGGGTCGGCAACGCTGCAGAGTAGCACAGTACCTGCGTGACTCGCCATAGATGTAAACAGAGAGAAGTAGATCCGGCTACAATGTTCTTCTGCCAGACGCGCGCGCCAAAAGTTAACGACTGCAGCTTCAATGTAGGCTAAGTTATTTATTCTTTCTTGTGCGGCCCGGTACCAAATGACGCACGGACCGGTACCGGTCCGCGGCCAGGGGGTTGGGGACCACTGACCTACGGAATGTTGCATCCCACCAAACTCCGCGTCCATTTCCAAGGACAGCGCCAACTATTCCAGACTCCGCAGGCAGCAATGGACTTTGTTAGTACTGTCATTAAGACTGCAACCAGCAAGGATTGAGCGACGGACATATTTCAAATCTAAAAAGAGTTTGCCACCGTGCTTTAATTGAGTGTTTGTGTTATGAAAAGGGAGGTAGGTAGCCCACATACAATCCTGAGTCGCTAAAATCTTGCCCACGTTCTATAAGCTGAATACTGAGTTGGATGCCATTCTACTGTTCTACCTTTTTTCTGGGTTAGATGCCATGCATCATATAGCCTACTGCTGAAAGAATAAACTCTATACCTAACTCCTGTTCACGGAGCACTGCCGAAAGGGCAGCTAAAGTTGAAAGAACTAGTTAACTTCTTTGTTTTGTACCAGACTGTTACGTTCCTTTCTGTTAGGTTTGTTAATGTTTCATATGTTAGATCCTATGTCAGCTTTGGACAGCTTATTTTATTTTTAAAAAAATTTGTATGTTTTTTTTTCTGCACCTTCAGCCATCTCTTATTTGCCAGCCATTTTTGTCTTGCTCTATTTTTAAAATCATAATCTTTTCCCCTAACAATATTAAACTAATGTTTATTACCTATGCTTAATACAATCCGGGGGGGGGGGGGGGATGTAAAGTTAGAATGTAAAGGGATTAAATAATTGAGTGAAAAGTATAAAAATCTTTTCCAATTTATTTAAGTTGAAGGGCAATATATGTTTTTTTTTTGCAGGAAACCCACCTTAAGAACTCCAGCCATAAAAGCTTGATGAGGTCATGGACGGGACAGGTGTTCCACTCTGGATTTAATTGTAAAGCTAGAGGTACAGCCATTTTAATTAACAAGAATACTCCATTTAATCCTTCTAAAGTTGTTTCAGATCTGGTAGATATGTGATCGTTTCAGGCACTCTTTATGGTAATCAAGTTGCTTTAGCAAGTGTTTATGCCCCTAAGCTCATCAAATGGGGAAAATATGGCGGCACGGGCACAAGCAGCGGCTTGGCACTCTCCTTTGCTTAGCAGCTTTATGGTGAAGTACACTCGATCTACACTTTTGATGATAAGAAACGGACGAAACTTTGGAACATTCCCAGTGGAGATTATTCGGCCAACGAAGCGTAGGGAACTAATCTGAGTCTCCGGAAAGATGGACGAGATGAGACTCCGGACTACGGATCACCGCTGGGACGGGTGTGTCACGATAATATCAGAGACATGGCTACATGAGAACATCTCGGATACAGCTGTGGAGCTAGCAGGCCGTGGTGTTTATAGATCAGACCGCACACTACAGTCTGGTAAGACGAGAGGGGGAGGAGTATGCGTGTTTATAAATAACAACTGGTGTAAGGATGTTACTGTTATGGAGAGACATTGCTGTGCAGAAATGGAATTCCTGCTGCTAAAATGCAGACTGTTTTATTTACCCCGGGAGTTCACTGCTGTGTTTGTGGCTGCTGTGTATGTCCACCCACAGGCTAACGCTAGATTTGCCATGAAAAAACTGTACGAGGCTATCAGTGCACAACAAAACAAGCTACCTGACAGTCTCTTCATTGTGGCGGGAGACTTTAATCATTCAAATTTAAAGTCAGTCCTACCTAAGTTTCACAAATACATTAAGATTGGAATGAGGAAGGGAAAAACACTGGATCAGGTATATACAAATATAAAGGGAGCCTATAGAGCACTGCCAGCCCCCCACCTCGGTCAATCTGATCATCTGGCTTTTTTCCTGAGACAAACATACAGATCTGTTGCTAACAGAACTAAATGCCAAATCAAGACTGTGCAGATCTGGACTGAGGAAACAGAATCTGCACTACAGGACTGTTTTGAAGATACTATGTGGGATCTCTCAGACATTGAGCAATACACCACCACAGTTCTGTATTGAAAATACCACCCAGACTAAACATGTCAAACTGATCCCTAACCAGAAGCCCTGGTTTAACAGAAATGTATATACTCTTCTGAAAGCTAGGGATGCTGCTTTGTGATCTGGGGACCAGGAGGCCTACAGGAAATCCAGAGTTGACCTTAGAAGGGGGATCACTTCTGCTAAGAAAAATTACAAGCTGTGCATTGACTAGAACACTTAGTTGGCATTAATGGAAGTGCATTACCATGGTTTAAATCGTATTTATATGACCGCCATCAATTCGTAGCAGTGAATGAAGAGGTATCATATCGTTCACAAGTGCAGTATGGAGTACTGCAAGGCTCAGTACTAGGGCCGTTACTCTTCACGCTTTACATGTTACCCTTGGGAGATACCATCAGGAAACACGGTGTTAGCTTTCACTGTTATGCTGATGATACTCAGCTCTATATTTCATCGCGGCCTGGCGAAACATACCAATTTGAAAAACTAACGGAATGCATAGTCGATATAAAAAACTGCATGACGAGTAATTTCTTACTGCTAAATATTGAAAAAAAACAGAGGTGTTAATTATAGGGCCTAAAAGCTCTGCATGTAATGACCTAGAACGCTGTCTAAGCCTTAATGGCTGCTCTGTCAATTCTTCGTCATCAGTTAGGAACCTAGGTGTGCTATTTGATAGCAACCTTTCCTTAGAAAGCCACGTTTCTAGCATTTGTAAAACTGCATTTTTCCATCTCAAAAATATATCTAAATTACGGCCGATGCTCTCAATGTCAAATGCAGAAATGTTAATCCATGCGTTTATGACCTCAAGGTTCGACTATTGTAATGCTCTATTGGGTGGTTGTTCTGCACGCTTAGTAAACAAACTCCAGTTAGTCCAAAATGCAGCAGCTAGAGTTCTTACTAGAACCAGGAAGTATGATCATATTAGCCCGGTCCTGTCAACACTGCACTGGCTCCCTATCAAACATCGTATAGATTTTAAAATCTTGCTTATTACTTATAAAGCCCTGAATGGTTTAGCACCTCAGTATTTGAACGAGCTCTTGTTACATTATAGTCCTCCACGTCCGCTCCGTTCTCAAAACTCTGGCAATTTGATAATACCTAGAATATCAAAGTCAACTGCGGGCGGCAGATCCTTCTCCTATTTAGCGCCCAAACTCTGGAATAACCTACCTAACATTGTTCGGGAGGCAGACACACTCTTGCAGTTTAAATCTAGATTAAAGACCCATCTCTTTAAACCTGCCTTACACATAACATACTAATACACTTCTAATATCCAAATCTGTTAAAGGATTTTTTAGGCTGCATTAATTAGGTAAACCGGAACCGGGAACACTTCCCATAACACCGGATGTACTTGCTACATCGTTAGAAGAATGGCATCTACGCTCATATTAGTCTGTTTCTCTCTTATTCCGAGGTCACCGTGGCCACCAGATTCAGTCTGTATCCAAGTCAGACGGTCACTGCAGTCACCCCGGATCCAGTATGTATCCAGCCCAGATGGTGGATTAGCACCTAGAAAGGACCTCTACAGCCCTGAAAGACAGCGGAAACCAGGACAACTAGAGCCCCAGAGACAGATCCCCTGTAAAGGCCTTATCTCAGACGACCACCGGGACAAGACCATAGGAAACAGATGCTGCAGCCTGGAACTGAACTGCTGGTTTCGTCTGGTCAGAGGAGAACTGGCCCCCCAACTGAGCCTGGTTTCTCCCAAGGTTTTTTTCTCCATTCTGTCACCGATGGAGTTTCGGTTCCTTGCCGCTGTTGCCTCTGGCTTGCTTAGTTGGGGACACTTCATTTACAGCGATATCGTTGACTTGATTGCAAATTATTGCACAGATACCATTTAAACTGAACTGAGCTGCATGATGACATCACCTGAATTCAATGATGAACTGCCTTTAACTTTCATTTTGTATTATTGACACACTGTTTTCCTAATTAATGTTGTTCAGTTGCTTTGACACAATACTTTTAAAGATAATATATATATAATTGTAAATTGCAATATATAAATTGACTTGAACAGCATTTTAAAGAAAATAATCACTGTGCCCCACCCTCTTCTGCTGACCCTTCTCTTCCGGACCAGCTGAATCTCTTCTTCACCCGCTTTGAGGATGGAGTCAGTGCAGGACAGACCATCGTCAGTGCTCATGTGGATGAGCAACCAATCGTACTAGATCAGCACCAGGTCAAGCGGGCCTTGCAGAACATTAACATCAGAAAAGAACCTGGACCAGATGGGGTCCCAGGACGTGCACTAAAGGTATGTGCTCACCAGCTTGCAGCTGTTTGGACTGACATATTTAACAGGTCATTGAAGGAGGTTATAGTTCCTACCTGCCTAAAGACTGCTACCATCATAGCTGTTCCAAAACAGACAACTGTTGCATGCTTGAACGACTATAGACCAATAGCATTAACACCAGTCATAATGAAATGTTTTGAGAGATTGGTATTGAATAGCATCAAGGCCTTTATTCCAGCTAATCTGGACAATCATCAATTTGCCTACAGAGCCAACAGATGCACCGATGATGCTATCTCACTTGCACTTCACACTGCCCTCACTCACCTGGAGAACCCCAACACATATGTCAGGATGCTTTTTGTTGACTTTAGTTCAGCTTTTAATACCATCAACTCCAGCAAGCTAGTCAACAAACTGCTGTTGCTTGGCCTGGACTCTCACCTCTGTAAGTGGATCAAGAATTTTCTCACTGACAGACCCCAGCATGTCAGACTTGGAAATATTACCTCCTCCACCACCATCCTCAACACTGGCACTCCCCAGGGTTGTGTTCTTAGTCCGCTCCTTTACTTGCTATTCACCTATGACTGTTTTCCCATTCATGATTCAAATTCCATTTTCAAATTTGCAGATGACACAGCTGTGGTAGGGCTGGTAACCAACAATGAGGAGACCGCCTACAAGGAGGAGGTCCAATCATTGGTATCATGGTGTAGCAGAAACAATTTAATTCTCAACACGAAGAAAACAAAAAAAATCATAATTAATTTTAGGAAATGCAAAACCAACAAACATGACAGTCTTGAGATACATGGAGAGGAGGTAGTCCAAAGTTTCAGATATTTAGGGCTGCATCTGGCGGAGGATCTGACCTAGGGAGTGAACACCAAAGAGATAGGGAAAAAAGCTCAGCAGAGACTCTTTTTCCTGCGAACCCTAAGACGTAGTGGGCTCCCGCAGACACTCCTTAAAAACTTTTACAGGTGCACAATAGAGAGTGTGCTGGCATACGGTTGTACAGTGTGGTTTTCCAGCTGCACTATTGAGGGAAAAAAAAGATCTGCAGTGGGTAATTAAAACTGCCCAGAGAATCATTGGTGCACCTCTTCCAAGCCTTGAGGATATCTATTCCAGTAGGCTGCAGAGAAGAGCAGCAAGTATCAGGGCGGATCCTACACATCCTGGCTATACCCTGTTTGACAACCTATCCTCAGGCCGGCTCAGGGTCATGAGGGCGCGGAGAAACCGCATGAGAAACAGTTTCTTTATAAAAAGGCCATAAATGAGCTGCTGAAAGGCTGAAAGCTTGGAAGACTAATTAAATCTGGACTTGAATCATACTGTGTGTTTTTAAATGTTTTTTTTTTTTTTATTTTTTTTTTATTATTATTATATATATTTATCTATTAACTGTTGTTGACATTGTCACTTTTTATCCTTTAAGCTGCTAACTGAGTGATTGATGTCATCTTAATTTTGTTGTGTAGAGATATGCAATGACAATAAAACTAAACTAAAAACTAATTGGGATAATCCAGACTTTTTTGTAAAACTTTTTTCTAATTTCCCGGACCTAAGTTTTTACCAATTGATTATGGGAGGCGACTTTAATTGTGTCCTGAATACTGCTTTAGATAGGTCATCTCCCAAACCAGCCCCCTTATCCCAATCCTCTAAAACAATTAACTCCTTTTAATTGATATATGGCATCATTTGAATCCCACTTCTAAAACGTTCTCTTTTTTTTTCTCCAGTTCACCATACTTATTCACATATTGATTATTTTATCATTGACAGCAAACTTACTCCTTTAGTAAAGTCTTCCTCTTATGGTAGTATAGTCATCTCTGATCATGCCCCAGTAATTCTCGAACTGGTCCTCCCTGGGGATTCTATAACTTCTAATTTTTGGAGAATGAATGTATTACTCTTATCAGATAGCCGCTTTGTTGAGTTTATCTCCAAAGAGATCAGTACTTTTCTTGAGGTTAACCCGAAGGAATTTCTGCATCTCTTCTCTGGGACACTCTCAAAGCTTATTTGCGTGGATAAATAATTTCTCGCTCTGCTTATATCAAAAAGATGCATGATAAAAAGCTCTGGGAACTCTCTAGACAGATTGGTCAGTTGGACCAGAAATATTCACAATGTCCAACATCATTATTATATAAGGAAAGGGCTTTTTTGCTTTCCGAATATAATCTTCTTTCCACTAGCCATCCTGAACACATTCTATTTAAGTTGAGACACTGATTCTATGAGTTTGGTGATAAACATAGTAAAGCACTTGCATTACAACTTAGGCTACAAACAGCAAGGAGCTTTATTGCTCAAATCCAAGACACAGCAGGGAATATTATATCAGCCCCTCAAGAAAT
Source organism: Cyprinus carpio (assembly GCF_018340385.1). Lineage (NCBI taxonomy): Eukaryota > Metazoa > Chordata > Actinopteri > Cypriniformes > Cyprinidae > Cyprinus > Cyprinus carpio. Next base: position 8,059,037 of record NC_056595.1, on the reverse strand, counting down.
TAATAATCAATTTAAACTTTTATTCTTTGTTGTATCAGTCAGACTCCCTCAAAGATGCTAATCTTATTGATCACTTTTTTGAAAATCTTGACATCCCTGAAATTAGTGACGAGTCAAAAAACAAATTAAAGGATCCTATTAGGCTAACCGAATTTGAGCAAGCTATTTCTCAGACGCAGAGCGGAAAATACCCAGGTCCAGATGGCTTTCCCTCAAAGTTTTCTCTCCAGCTCTCCCCACTACTTCTTTCGGTTTTTAAAGAATCCCTAAATGATGGGCATCTTCCTCCCTCCATGTATCAGAGTCTTATCGTCCAATTTCCCATCTTAATGTAGATGTCAAAATCCTGGCTAAGATTCTCTCTCTACGGTTGGAATCTGTTATTCAAGACATCATTCATCCGGACCAAACTGGCTTTATAAAAGACAGACAAAACTTCTTTAACCTTAGAAGGCTGATGAACATAATTTATACCTCATCAGACTCATATATGCCAGAAGCCCAGTCTCTCTTGATGCGGAGAAAGCTTTCGACCATGTTGAGTGGGACTATTTATTTTATACATTAAAAAAATTGGGTTTGGTGATAAATTTGTGTCCTGGGTAAAACTTCTATATTCTTCCCCTGTGGCATCGGTAAAAATGAATGGTATTAGTTCTGAATATTTTTCTCTTCACCGTGGGACAAGACAGGGTTGCCCCCTGTCCCCACTTTTGTTTGCTATAGCTATAGAACCTCTTGCAATCTCTTTTCGTACTAACTGTAATATCACTGGCATCCATAGAGAAGGAAAAGAGCAGAAAATTTCCCTCTATGCTGATGACGTAGTGTTATATATCTCAAATCCAGAAATCTGTCTTCCACATGTTTCAAGTATTTTAGGACAATTTGGTAGTGTCTCAGGTTACAAATTAAACTTGCATAAGAGTGAGTTTTTTAACAATAAACACAGCTGCAAGAGATCTTTTAGCATCAACTCTTCCATATAAATCAACCTCAGATAACATTCGTTACTTGGGAGTTACAGTAACACAGAAACATGTAGATCTCTTCAAACATAACTTTATTCCAATCTTGGAGAGAACAAAAGAGGATCTTGCTAGGTGGAAATCTCTACCACTCTCACTGGTAGGTAGAATTAATGCCATAAAAATGAATATTTTACCCAAATTATTATTTCTATTTCAAAATATTCCAGTATGTATACCAAAAGCATTCTTTAACTCACTAGATCGAATGATTTCAGATTTTATTTGGAACGGAGGCCGAGTAAGAATACAGAAACTATTCCTTCAGCAACCCAAAAAACTAGGTGGATTCGCACTTCCATACTTCTTATTTTACTACTGGGCAGCAAACATTCATAGCATTTTATATTGGAGTCAGTCGCATTATGGTCTTTGTCATTGGGTGCTGGCATGGGTTGAAATAGAATGAGCCTCTTGTAGCCGAGTCTCTTTACATGCTTTATGTTCTTCTATTCCTATAAAACTTTCCCACTATTCTTCAAACCCTTTAGTTCTGCATAGTCTAAAAATTTGGCAACAATTTAGAAAACACTTTGGCTTTCAGAAAATGTTGGGTCTGTCTCCTGTATATAAAAATCCTTTTTTTTTATCTTCCATTTCAGATGGAGCCTTCACATTATGGTTTAGAAGGGGCATTGTAAATATTAATGATCTCTTCCACAATAATACTTTTGTAACTTTTTCATATCTATCAAACAAATTTAATCTTCCGAAAACTCACTTCTTTAGATACCTTCAGACTCGTGAATTCATAAGAAATAAATTCTCTCACTTTCCTCATGCACCTCTTAAGCAAGAGATTGATCAAATTTTAGAAATAAAAGTCTCTAAAGGTGCTGTTTCCAATATTTACAAAACTATTTTTTCATTTACTGCACTTTCAGATTTTTCACCCATGTCTAATATAAAGCAGAATTGGGAATCCGAACTTAATCATGTCTTTACTGATGAAGAATGGTCAAAGGCCCTTTGTCGAGTTCATACCACCTCTATTTGTGCTAGTCACTCACTAATACAGTTTAAGCTGTTACACAGAATATACTGGACGAAAGCTAAACTGTCTAAAATATACCCGGATCTCGATCCTACGTGTGACTGATGTCGACAAGCCCCGGCTACTCTCTACCACACTTTTTGGCTTTGCCCAGCATTAACCTCTTTCTGGACTTCAATCTTCAAGTTAATCTCTAATGTTTTCATGTTAGATGTTGAACCCTGCCCTTTAGTGGCACTATTTGGTCTTAATCCCGCAAAGGTATCCTTATCATCTTTACAGTCAAATGCTTTAGCGTTTTGCTTACTACTACTACTACTACTACGGCCATCATGTCGAGTACGAAGAAATGCTTCCCGTTTTGAGCGTCTCTCTTCCAGAAATGATTTGTAAGCCTCCTGAGAAACCCTGCGGCCATTTTTAATTGCTGCATGCCAGTTGGGTCTGTCATTTGCAAGTGCCTCCCAGTTGTCCAGGTTGATGGAGAAGGCCTGAAGATCCCTCTTAAATGACGTCTTTAAAACATAGATGGGGGCGACCATGTTTGCGGGGGGCTTTGCCAGCTCGCCATATAACAAGATTTTTGGGAGGCAGGTGTCATTCATTCGATAAATATGTCCAGTCCAGCGGAGGTGGCGTTCACGACAGATGGTGTACAGGTCACTGGAACCAGTTCTCTCAAGTATGACAGAGTTTGGCACATGGTCCTTCCAGCATACACCCAGTATGGAGTGAAGGCAGCGAAAATGGAAGGTGCTGAGGTGATGTTCGTGCCTCCTGTATGTTGTCCATGTCTCGCTTGCATATAGTGAAGTGCTAAGTACACATGCATGGTATACACGGACTTTGAGGAGCAATGAGAGGTACTTGTTGTACCAGACACGCTTGCTCAATTTTCCAAACACTGATGATGCCCTCCCAATGCGCATGTCGAGCTCTGCATCAAGGTTATTGTTGTTTGATACTGTGGAGCCCAGGTAGGTAAATTTGTCTACCACAGATAGACATATGTTGTTAATGTATACTGTAGGGTTCAAGGTTGCAGGTTGGACAAGGATAACTGTCTTTTTAAGACTAATCTGCAAACCAAACTCTAGACATGCAGTGGAAAAAGATGAGCAGAGTAGTTGTAGATCTGCCTCTGAGTGGGCAACAAAGGCAGCATCATCAGCATAAAGCAGCTCACGTACCAGAACATGGCATATTTTACTCTTCGCCCGCAGCCTGGCCAGATTGAACAGTTTTCCTGAGCTGCGGGTGTGTAGAAGTATACCTGTGTCATCAGGGAAGGCACGGCGTAGTAAGCCAGAAAAGAAAATTCCAAAGAGGGTAGGAGCAAGGACACATCCCTGTTTTACCCCTCACCTTATCTGGAACTCTTCAGAGCGAGTGCCTTCAGACTCTACAGTTGCCTTCATGCCCTCATGAAACTCAGTAACCACCTTCAGTAACTTTGGAGGGCAGCCAAGTCTTTGTAGGATGAGGAAAAGTCCAGATCGACTAACGTAGTCCAAAGGCCTTGGTCAAGTCAACAAACACCAAGAACAGAGGTTTATGCTGTTCGATACACTTTTCCTGTAGTTGACGAACACAGAACACCATGTCTGCTATGTAGCAGCCAGAACAAAACCCACACTGGCTTTCAGGGAGGATACGGTCAGCAAGAATTTGTAGACGTGGTAGAATAGTACGAGCAAATATCTTGCCAGCAAGACTGAGCAGACATATTCCTCTGAAGTTGTTACAGTCTGCACGGTCCGCCTTGTTCTTGTAAATGGTGATGATGTTGGCATCTCTAAGGACATCTGGGAGATATCCACTGTTCCAGCACATCACAACCAGATGATGTAGGACAGAGGCAAGAACATCACCACCTGCCTTATAAGCCTCAGTGGGGAGGCCGTCAGCTCCGGGAGACTTGTTATTTTTCAGTGCTTTAATTGCAGATTTGACTTCCTCAATGGTAATATCTGCATCCAGATTAGACATAGGGGAGAGTTCAGGAACAGCAGCAGTTATTGCCAGTGTGTCAGCTGTGACAGGCTGAGCATAGAGAAGGCTGTAATGCTCTGCCCATCTCGCCAATTGAGATTCCAAATCAGTCAGAAGTTCACCTGATAGGGAGCAGAGTGGAGAGGATTTTTTAGGGACTGGGCCCAAGGCTTCTTTCAGACCTTCAAAGACTCCTCGGGTGTTTCCAATGGATGCACTTGACTCAATACGATCACACAGTGTGCTCCAATAAGCCTGCATGGCTATGCGAGTGACCCGTTGTACATTGCAGCATGCCTGCTTCAATGCTGCCTTATTTGAGCGAGTGTTATGCTGCAGGTAGGACAGTCTGGCTGAACGCTTAGAGTCAGTTGCAGGTAGGAGCAGGCTGGCATGGGTTTTGAACCAGTCAGGCTGGGATCTGGATCGCTTTCCAAAGATGGAGAATGCAGCCTTTGTGGTAACAGAGTGGAAGTGCTGCCAGGCAGCCGATATGTCTACATGAGGAGGTGATAAGACAAAGCTGGAAGCAAGTAGCTCCTGGAACGCATGCTGCAACACAGGAGCATGGGTTGTAGAAACATCCAGATGAGGAGTAGGCTTGGGCCTGGCATAATGAAACTTGCTTGGTACCATCCTTAGTTTACAACGTAGAAGGGCATGATCAGTGTCACAATCTGCTGAGTGCAGTGATCGGCAGTGTGTTACTTCCTTCAAATGCTCACGCTTCACCAGTACATGGTCAAGTTGGTGCCAGTGCTTAGAACGTGGATGACGCCAGGTGACCTTGGAGGAGCTTGAGCCCTGAAAGAATGAAGAGGGGACACAAAGTTTGTGGGTGCTACAAAGTTCCAGTAAGCGCTGACCATTATCATTCATGTTGCCATATCCATGGTTTCCCAGAATGTCAGGCCATGCACTAGAGTTAGCACCCACTCGGGCATTAAAGTCACTAAGAATCATCAAACGTTCAGTTGAGGGGGACTTCTGAAAAATGGCGCTTAGTTGATTGTAAAATAATTCCTTTACATCTAAATCAGAAGTTAGTGTAGGGGCGTAAGTGGCTATGATTGTAACTGGGCCACAGTTTGTGTGCAGGCGCAGTGAGGAGAGACGTGAGGAGATGGGCACAGGTTTTTCCACTGAGGACAGAAGCTTGTTTTGGATTGCAAATCCAACACCGTGCATTGGTCTGTCACCGTTTGGTGTCCGTTCCAGAATAGAGTATAGTTTTTTTCCCAGACAGAGCCAACACCGGTCAGCCAGGTTTCACTCAGGGCAGCGATGGAGATGTTAAGTCGGAGTAGTTCTGCATCAATCAGGGCTGATTTACGAGGTGAAACACAGTCCATGTCAGAACTAACGCCAAGAGAACGCACATTCCAGCATGCGATGGAAGTATATGCGACAGTTGCAGGATGACGACCAGGTCGTGCCTGTCGTACACGCGAACCTTGCCGAGCAACGACAGCACTCTTAAGGACAGAGTGCTCCCGAGTTGCCAGTCGTGGAGGTTGAAAGCTAGATGTCATAATGGAGAGATGAGATGCTCATAGTAGAGAGCGCCCGGGCAAAAAAGAAAATAAAAAATATTAAGTGAAAGCATGCGTGCCCAGGTCAAACTTCCACCTCTGGACTCAACGCTACAGATTCCAACGGAACACAGGTGTGTGACGGTTGGTGTAGTTATGAGTTGCCCCGCAGTGACCAACTGACTAGGTCTATTGCCCCGTGACCATTGGCGAAGCGCTCTTCTGCTCACCGGGCGGCTGAGACAGACCGACTCAGGTGCTGTGACAGCAAACGCGCTCTGATACTCAGCATACCAGCCCCTGCTACCGGGCTAGCAGGGTGGACTGTTTTCGTCTGGTCTCTAGCCTTTGACCTGTCTGGCTTGCTAGAAGCTACCAGGGGTACAAGGCCCCCGCCAGCTTAGCTCTCAGGGTCACTGGGACTCACAAGCTGTTCCGCCACGACAAGGCACCAGTCCATGGAACACAATGTCAGTTGGCCTTCTTACGAGTTGGTGTTTAAGTCTTGAACAAACTTAACAGCATCCGAAGCAGACAGGGGCCAAGTTTTATCCCGTCTGGCTGAGAAAAGGCCCTGGTATACTTCAAACAAAGTTCTTTTCATTCTTCGTTTGGGGTTCGAGCAACGGTATACTGTTTTCGAACATTCCGAGCCCCCCGCGCTGCTGGAGGCGGGATGTAGATTAATGTAAACATGACTCGCGACTCTCGCACGTATCCCCTAAACACAACAACGATGAAGTGTAGTCAATCTAGGTGTGAGACGGGCACCAATGGTCAGAATATTATAGACAAAAGAATAATGATTAGCAGCAGTTCAGAGTCAAGTATCATGTTTGCAATGCAAAAGAACCATAATCAGTCCTTTATGGGAAGTATGAATGTCTCATAGTCTGAAAACTTTAGCATGATGTGGAAAAAAAATATTGGAGTCAGTTTGTTACTTTATTTTAGTAGTGTTTATTAAACTGGATAAATTGTTACACCTTTTTATATTTTAATGTGGTGTCATGATTTACTTTTGATAAAAACAAAAGTTTATTATTGTGTGTTCGTTTGGCATTTCATTTATTGTATACCTTTTAAATTTGCTTATTGAAAGAACAGCAGCAGTATGGTGTAACGTTTATTTGAAACATGTATTCGGTACTTGCTGCCTTATATCTTTACTCTTTCCTTTCATTCTTTTCATGGCTTTGGAAAACTTGTCTCGGATGTTTCTCTGCATCATTTTTTGCATAACCTGGGGTCTTTGACACCAAGCTTCGTTGCAATTTCTTTCTAGGAATTAATGCTTTCTCTGAATCTTTAAAGTCTCTCCGCGAGCGATTGTTGTGATTGATTGTTGAGCGATTGTCATGTTGCTAGTGAATGTGTCAGAATGCTGTTCATAGACTTCAGCGCAGCATTCAACACAATCATCCCTCAACAGCTCTTTCACAAACTGGTCCAGCTGGGGCTCAACACTTCGCTGTACAACTGGCTGTTAGACTTTCTGACTGGAAGACCTCAGGCAGCACGGGTCAGCAGCAACACATCCAGCACCATCACACTGAACACTGGGGCCCCCCAACGATTTGTGCTGAAACGATTTGTGCTCTGCATCACAGGTGATCCCTCTCACCCGTCACACAGCTTCTTCAGTCTGCTGCCATCAGGGAGGAGACTGCGGAGTCTCCAGCCCAGGACCAGCAGACTGAAGGACAGCTTCATTCATCAGGCTGTCAGGAAGCTGAACTCCTTCCCGACCTTGCCCCCCCTCCCCTCCCCTCCCCCCCTACCCCCCACCCACCACTGAACTCTGAACCTCAGTCCCTACCCCCTGCCCCCAGCTTCCACTAACACACTGGGACATGCACCAGACACTTTGTACATCATTGGTCTGCTCTCTACCTCATTCAGCAGTTAACTGACCTCATTCAACCACCTCTTCTGTCAGTTTAAATTAACTGCTCTCTGAGATTTTTGACACTTTAAGCAGACTGAATAAACTCTTTTGCACTACAATCATTATATCTGCACTGTTTACTTTACTGGTTTGCACTCTATCTACCATGTGCTGCTTTACTTATCTTTTTTTTACCTATTTGTATATTTGTATAGTTGTATTTTATATTTTATTATCTGTATTTAATGTTCTACTGTTAGTGTTATCTGTATACACCAAGGGTCTGAGAGTAACGCAATTTCAATTCTCTGTATGTATGTATTGTACATGTGGAAGAAATGACAATAAAGCAGACTTGACTTGAACCCGTGTTTGTAAAGCTCAGCCATCGAACCTCTGTTTTCTGCGCACGACTTCAATACGTCGGGGCTGTAGTCATCAAACATGCGAATCGGATGGCCCTTATAATGCAGGACGCCCCGTTTCCAAGCATTGTGGATTACAAGCTCTTTAACTTGAAATCGGTGGAAACGCAAGATGACGGGTTGCGGTTTTCCTCCCGGTGCTGGCTTTGGAGCGAGGCTCCAATGCGCTCAATCTATTGCCGCGTTTCCACTGAGATTACCCGGAACAATAGTACGAGGAACTTTTTTCCCCAGGAATTATTTCTCCCCCAGACCTGTTGCTTTCTGTGTTTCCACCACGGTCTACCTGCACCCGTTTCTCAATACAAACTACGCAAATTTTGGTCTTGCATCCTCGGTAGTTCTGACTTTGCGAGTTCGACTCGGGAGTGTGATGTCCGTGACAACACAAGTCCGGTAATTCTGCAAACAGCAGCTTACTTGAAAACATCAGCCAGCTCGCCTTGGCCACTGCAATTTTTCTCACTGTATATTTACAATAAAACGAAATAGGATATCAAATACCACTGCCTCCTTTCGTTTTCATTTAAACATAATAATAGCCGCAGAAATGTACTTCGTTCAGGGAAATGTGTATATATACAGCCATTACAATGAAACTAAATATTATATCAATTGCCTCATTTTATTTCCATTTTAACATATAGATAAATTGAATACAGACCAAAGATCACCTGTTAGATTTACCCAAAACAAATTATATTTTATGTTTAACCACTAAAGAGACATCAGAGCCAGCGGCAAATGTCAGAAGGACTAGCCGAGGTGAGACTGCTCTCGGCGGATACATGAGCACTGAGCTCCTGCTGATCGCGTGGAGCTGACCATCTCTGAAATCGGCGAAACACATTTTTAAATAGGCGCTGTCTTTAGTTTTTGAGTTTTAAACAACTACATTCTCGCCTTAAAATTAAATTTCATGACACAATAACAGTAATATTTTGAAAATGATCAGAATAAATGGTGGTTGAAATCACAATGCTGCGTGAACTCAACCAATCAGCATGTTTAGCGCCCAAGTCCCGCCCCCGAAAGTTCCGGAACTTTGAAAAAGTACTACCTCGCCAGCAGGGACTTTCTGAGGGGCATTTTTTTTAACTGAAACTTTATTTAGATCCTGGTCCCAGCGGTGGAAACACTGCAAACTAACTAACCAGCAGGCAAGCAGAGTGTGCGCAGTGTTGCCAACTTAGTGACTTTGTTGATAGATTTAGTAACCCCCCCCCAAATAAAAAAGCTCCTGTTTGTTATTTGTTTTTTTTTTTACAAGCAAATGTTGCACTAAAATTTGATTTCTGTGATGATGACAGTAAAATGAAAACAATAAATTGTCAATAACAAAATATAATATATGTGTGTGTTATGTGAATATTTATTATGTATATATTAATACACATGCATGTATTTAAGAAAAATTTTATGTTTTTATATTAAATATATTTATATATAAATAAATGTTTGTATTTATATACACAATGAATGTATGTAATAAATGTAAACATATTATGTAAACAAAAACTTTTAATTTGGATGCGATTAATAGCGATAAATTGTTTGACAGCAATAATAGCCATTAATTGTATATTTACCAAAAATTATATATACACTTTTGTTTAAATGATATATGTATGTGTAGTGTGTATTTTAAAATATGTATATATAAATGCACACACATACAGTATATTTTTTTTACTGTAGGCCTATATACATATTTACATGTATATACGTTTATATATTTATATTCTTATATTTTATATACACTGAAAACCCTAATAAGTTGACTGAACTAAACTGATTGAGTAAACTCGTTGCCTCAATTTAATTGAGTAATGGAGTCTACCAAAACTTAAATATTTAAGTTTATTTAACTTGCCGGTTTTGTAGACTATACTTTAATCGCTCAGTTCACCAAACTTGGTGCTTATTTAATGTACTTAAACGATTATGTTCACTTAACTTGGTATTAATTTCAGGTGTACTTGTATATTTAAGTTAACTCAACATGGAAATGTAACTGAAAGTGTTGTTCTTATTTTTTACTGCACACATTGTGCACACCAATCTGAAGTAAAACAATTAACAGCATATTTAATCTTTGATACTTTATTGACAAAATGTCACAATATTAATGAAAATACAGTTAGCCCTATACTGTAATGGAAATGGGTTACAGCCACACTGTATAGGTGGTAACAAAATTAACTAGTGTAGTACATCAATAGTACAACTCTATGCACATATATACTTTACTCAAGTATCACAATTATGATAATGTAAACATAACTAGATTTGACAGTTTAAGCTTTGTGCAAACATAGTGAACTAAAATAAAACATACTCACTGTCTTTCACCAAAGTTTCACAGTATTACAGTACAAACTGTAGTGGAAATATTACTGGGTCACAACCACACTGTAAAGGTGGTAACAACAGTAAAAATGTTCAACATTAACTAGTGCACTTACATCAATTGTACAACTCTATGCACTTAATTACACTTTTTATACCTCACAAATGTTAATGTACTGAACATGTAGGCTAAACATAAGAACTACGGTCTTACTACAGCTCACCATTTAAGCTTTCTGCAAACACATCAAACTAAACTAATACATACTGAACATATCTTTGGCCCAAATGTCACAATATTACAGTACAAACTATACTGTAATGGAAATATTACCGGGTCACAACCACACTACAGAGGTGTAACAATGGTAACAATATCCCAAATTAAATACTGCACATCACTTGTAGAACTATGTGCATTTAACTATTTAAACATACTTTTTATTCTTCATAAATGGATAATGAAGTAAATCGATGGGGGAAAAACCCAAAACAGAGGGTGGTGTTAAAGTACCACAGTGACGTTTCTTAAGCAAAAAGCTGGTTTGCTAGAGACTGCACTCTAGGCTTGAGAGCATTCTGTCCCATTGTCATTAGTACACGCTGGATGAAATCAATGAGTTGGCAAGTGATTTTGTGTAATTCAGGTCTAGTGCATAAATCAGACCGAAGAGAAGACAGATTGCCTGTGGGAGGTCCTGCATTTTGTCCATCACCACTTGGCCTTCAAGAATTATTCCAATCGAAGAAGTCAAATGCAAGGAGTTGGGGGGGCTGAAGATCGGTGTCCTCGAATAAGAGCCCCATTGGCACATCAAGGATAGTGTTGCAATGATCAGACACCTAGTGAATAAACATGTATAAATATAGTATTGTGATCAGGATTCAAAGGTTAGGTTTATCATCAAGTATATATATATATATATATATATATATATATATATATATATATATATATATATATATATAAATCACTAACCCTAATCCAACATTATATTGACATTTATACATTTGAATTTATGTAAATGTAGATGCTTCCTGCAAAGAATTTGTTATACACTTCTTAAAGTATGCATTATAAATTACGTTTATTATTTTGAAGACTTGTACAAAAAAAGTTGGCTACATTTGTATATTTTAAAGGAATACTTCACCCAAAAATAAAAATGTACTCACACTCAGGCCTTTTAATATGAGTTTGCTAAAGGCCTTCTGAATTGACTCAATGGGTTTTGGTAAGAAAAATATTCATATTTAAAACTTTTTAAAGTAAAATATCCAGCTTCCAGTGGACCATATTCAACTTACAGAAAAAGCGCAAGTGATGTGACGTATGATGTACTTTAAAGGCACAATATGTAATTTTTCACTGCTAGAATTTTAGTTGAGGCTGAAATTATTAATTTAGTTGAGGCTGAAAGCTGTCGAACGAACGTGACACACAGCTTGAAAGCAGCGGAGCTTTTAATATGCCACATTTAAAAAAGTTAAATGTAAAAACTGATACTTTTCTTACACAAACACATGGATTCACATTGCCTTTATTAACCCCCTGGAGCCATGTGGAGTAGTTTTATGATGGATGGATGGACTTTTCTGAGCTTCAAAATCTCATCCCCCATTCACTCCCATTATAAAGCTTGGAAGAGGCCAGAATACATTTTATTATAACTCTGATTGGATGGCTTGAGGGTCAGTAAACCATGGGGTAATACATTTTGGGTGAACTATCCCTTTTAAGAACAGATATACTTACTAAACATGACTTGAAGAAAGAAGAGTCTTCATCTCCGAGCATGATAGGCAGTCCTGGATGAACAAGGGTTCAGACCTCAGTTGGCTGGTCTGACTTTAGAGGGAAACTTGAAATTCTATTAATGCCAATCTACTTTAAGCATTGTTATGATAATATATGATTTAAATTAAAATTGTCTATCATAGATTACTGATATGAAAACATAAATTAAATAAATGACATGTTGACAAAATGAAATAATTTTAAAAGGGTAGTTAAAAAGGATGATAGAAAATTATGTTATCATTTACTAAAGTTGTTCCAAATCTGTATACAGCTGAACACAGGAAGATATTTTGAAGAATGTTTATAGCCAAGCAGTTTTGGGACAACATTGACATGTACATACTAAAAAGAAGTACTGAGGAAGTCAATGGTGCCCCAAAATTGTTCGGTTACAAACATTCCTTTAAAATATCTTCCTTTGTGTTCAGTAGAACCAAGAAATTTATACAACTTGGACAACTTGCGGGTGAGTAAATGGTGACAGAATTTCCATTTTTGGGTGAACTATACAGTACCTTTAAGTTATGTTAAATAAGACAAATAATTACGGACCTCTATTTGCTGTAAAAACTTCAACAAGTGCTGACCAGGAGTCCCCCTTCTGGTTGTAAAAAGGTCCATGAACCGTGAACTGTGTCTGTCCAGGTTTTCATAGAATTCCTGCTGTAGATTTTTGTCCGTAATTCTGTTGAACATGCAAACCTGAGGGGACACAAGGCCAGGTGACATAATCCCATAAGCTTTTACACAGAAATGCTTTTCAGGCTAAGAAATAATTAGAAAATAATGAAGAGGCTAAGAAATAATGCTGCTTTATCATGTTAAAGGAATAGACCACTAAAAAAATTAAGTTTTCATTTACTCATGCTCAAATTGTTGTAAAACCACATGATTTTAATTAAATTTTCCTTTTCAAAATCAAATCTGTAATACTTACATTTCCACATCTTCTTATCTCATGTCACCTGTAACAGAAAAAAGTTGAAAATATTAAGTTTAACAAAGTCAGTGCAAAAACAAAGAAAATTATATTAAAATTAAGATGGTAATCTTACAATGTTATCCAAAATAAACCTAAACATGCAAATAAAGGTCTCTGGCTCTAAAAAGTGACAATCGGATAGATATGGCTGTTAAATAAGTAAATAGCTTTGTAGCTAATTATTGGTGACCAGTGTGAAGATGGCCTGTAATTTCACCATCTATGAGACATCATTAGGCTAATTCGTCTCAGCTATAGTAGCAATGTTATCATAACACACAATTAACCTGCAATTCATACTTCACAAATACGCTTTACAAGTCAAAATATATAAAAATTTGACTTCTCAATCATACCTTGAGAACATTATCCTGAAAATATTGTTAATTAATAGCGACACTGACAAAGTTTGCCCGGGAAAAACTAACCCACATGGTCTAACGTTCACTAGTTAAGCAGTAACGTTAGCTGCCATGTTCTGTCGCTCAAATGAAAATGATAAGGCCACTTCATATGTATACCTCACTGGTAAAATAAGAAATAAGTTGTCATTTCAATAATCATACCATCACAAAATCATTAAGAAAATACCGTTAATTAATGGCAAGGTTGGCAAAGTGTGTGTGTGGGTGCCATGTTGTTTCCCACAGAAATACACGATTACACTAAGATAAAGTGTATTAACTATTTCGTTTCAGTATTACAAATCAAATAAAAATCATTTGATATCTCCGTTATCATACCATCGTAAATCCATATCGTTACGTTACTTGATGGCAAACGTTATGCATGCAATTTTTTTCCGGAAATATTGTAATTATGGCTGCATTTACTTGTATTATGGAAACGTACCACAAGGATTTAAATTAACATATTTCACTAGTAGAAATCACACAAAATAACTTTAAATCTACATAATTTTACTTACCCAACATAGTACACGAAGAAAAACTTCCGTCTTGAAATGTGGTGTCAGCAACCGAATAGACGAGGCCAAAAGGACGAATTTTCTAATCCACCAATCAGTGCTTTTGTTCTCTTGTTGCTAGGCAGAATTCCTTGCATGACCAATCACATTAAAGGAAGAACAGAGTGACATCAAGGAAAGAAAGTGTTTGTATACAGCATGTAAAACCACTTTTCTTAGAACCACTGGTCCAGTATAAAGGAGAAACTGTCTAAGTTCCGTAGCCTTCCATCTGTCCAATTCCAGTAAAGTCCTAGGTTGCCGTGCAAACTCACTAGGTAGTTCTCCATTCAATGCCTTTAGTTTATCTGAAATGTCACTCCTTTGCTGAAATGACAGTCTGCATGTGTGGGGTCCTCTCTGCATGTAGTGAAGCATTCTCCTAACTACACCCAAACACACCAAGTGCATGTAGTCCAATTCAAATGGCCGAACACATGGAATTCCAGCTAGTGTCAGTGGGGATTTCTCAATTTGATGGTCTTTGTAGGCAAGTCTACTGAAATCTGCTTCAGACCTTGCAACAACACCAGGCGATGTAGCACCAAGAACAACTCGTCCCACATAGGTGCCTTTAACTGTGCAGCGCTCACATGCGAAGTAGCTATTGTAATTCTTTATGCATTTCAGGAATGATCGAGCTGGTGCATCACAAACAAAGGATTTTACAGTCACTTGCAGTGCTTTCTCTCCATGGACTATGCCATCTTGCATAAGTTGCTGCAACTCCTGTAGAAAATCAGAGAGGTAATCTTTAACTGGGCTCGGTTTTTGCTTTTCCACAATAGAGTGCCACAATGAAGGGTGCAAAATCATGGAAACTGCACAGGATTGGCCACATTTGCAGACTTGATGATTTAAATAAAGGAATGCCATCAATGTTAAAGCACAGATCTATTCGGTCTTCATGGAAAACAGGATTCTGGGATAAAACCTTCAGTACTCCTGATGCAATACCAAAGTAGGCATATTGTGCACCACACAGATCAACTACTTCCACTCTTTTAGAGGTTTTCAGCAGGGTTCTGGCATCCTTGGGGAGGCGATGTCCTTGGCGCCTTAGAATATCTAGTAGTTCATTTAGTCCAGATCGCTTGCATTTGTTGGTAGCTGCCCATGCTGCAATTTCCTCTCCCAGATCAGGAGCAGTTTCCTCTGCAGAATTATCACACAAATAGTCAGCAACCTCAGAGTCAGTGTCAGAAGACAGCACTAACGCATCAGAGTCATAATCTGAAATGTTGCCATCGGCTGAAGGTGGCAAAGAGTCAGTTTCATCCTCACTGAACCGAGCCCCTCAGTAACCCATCTGTATCACTGCTATTTGAATCATCATCTGCAAGAGACAGCACTTCAGCATGATGTTTCCTCCAGTTTCTGTGGTATGCCATTATTTAGCGTCACAAGTAGCTGCAAAATAAGAGGAGTCCATATGGATCTCTAAAACATTTACATATATTTACAAAGATGTTGTGGAATAATGACAATGCATGGGCCTTTGTTATATTTTTAAACATTAAAACAAATTATCATGCATTTCAGCAGTAAGGAATACCATCATTAATTAACAGACAAACATAATAAATAAAATCTATACTGAACTTTTTGCTTCAACCTCAGTCAAAACCAGATACTTCCTTGTTAGTATTTTAATACGTTAGTTGTATTATCCATCTATAGACACTTAAACGATAAATTAAATTTAGCATATAGAGGTGCTAAAATAAATATTTTTATGATGCATCGCAATGCAGACATGGACACTTCAGCAGTAATAGACCATAATCGATTATAGCCTATTGCTGGTTTTCTGATGGCATTCATCGATGTATTGCTGTTGTTTTTTTGGTGTTTACAAAAAAATAATTTACATTAAAAAAAAAATCCGAACGCACTGCCTATGTAGCTCTGCCCTAAGTCAAGAGCGGGACTCATGCATTACTTTGGCACATGTATTATCATCAAATATCAATATGCAATTAGTCACATAAAATAATATAAGATCTGTGGCAGCCGCATTGTGAAATCAAATCGAATACATGAGAATCGTAATCGTATTTATGTGTTTGGTGAGGGGAGAGATGTGGAACTCGATCCATTGCTACACCAAACAGCACATAGGCTATAGGCTGATCACATAGGATCCTTGACTTATACACCTTAACTTTAACTATAACTGTCTGTGCTGTTTAGCTTGTTGTGTTTTATGGGAAATAACAGTAGACATTATGAGGTGGAGGTGGTGTCATCCTGATCTTGACTTGTACACCGTACCTTTAAGTGGCTTAACCAAAGTGACTTACATTTACATTACATTTACATTTAGTCATTTAGCAGACGCTTTTATCCAAAGCGACTTACAAATGAGGACAATGGAAGCAATCAAAAACAACAAAAGAGCAATGATATATAAGTGCTATAACAAGTATCAGTTAGCCTAAACAGTATACGTAGCAAGGGCTTTTAAATAATATAATAAATAAAAAAGAAAAACAGATAGAATAGAAAAAGAATAGAGCAAGCTAGTGTAATATATCTTTTTTTATAATTGTATAATAAATTAAAAGAAAATAGATAGAATACAAAAAGTTTAAAAAGGTAGTTACATTTTTTTTTTTTTAAATAGAATTAGAATAGTGAGTGAAAAAGTTAGAGGGTCAAATAAAGATGGAAGAGATGGTTTTTTAAGCCGATTCTTAAAGATGGCTAAGGACTCAGCTGCTCGGATTGAGTTGGGAAGGTCATTCCACCAGGAGGGAACATTTAATTTAAAAGTCCGTAAAAGTGACTTTGTGACTTCAACTTATTATTATATTGTGACGAGGGGGGCGGGGCCGAGAGCCGTGGGACACGAGACCAGTGAGTGGAGCAGGTGTCGCTCATTTCCCAATCACTCCACCAGCCTCGCTTCGTTCCCACGGCTCTCGGCCCCGCCCCACTCCTCACATATATCTAATAAAATTAGATGAATACAACAATTATTAAGTTATAAGTTATATAAAACATTACTTATTCAACCAAACAGGATTTTTTTTTTAATCAAATAAAGCTTTTATCATCTTCAACTAACTTTTCAGCCCACAATGGCCAACTGAATTAACCAGTCTTACTAATGATCAAAGCTCATTCACATCTTGCATTCTCTGTGGTTCATTTTAAATGATTCAATAATCTCTTATATTCCCTATAGTGACTGAAAAGTTCAATAGCTTAAATGAAGCGGTTCAAATGAGTCATTCGTGTGCAAGTCATCATCTGAACGCAATGTGTTACTGGCGAACTCGTTGTGTACAGTATACGACGAGTCAACGATCCAACTGCACTGATAAAGACATAACAATGATGTACGTCATGTTAATTTCGCATATAGTGGACACAATTTTGAATTATAATTGGTTATGTTGTGTTTTGTCGAATCGCATCGGGAAAGAGATTCAAACGTTAGGGGATTTTTATTAGTACGAACAAAAATTGTAAAACTAACAGTACTTGTGACATTTCAAAATAGACATTTTAAAAAAAACAATAGTTACCTGCGTAATGGATCTAACTCTGTTAAATTACGTTACCTCAGAACAACTGGCGGGAAATTTCAATTCACCAAAAAGAACAAAATACTCATTGCAACGTTAAATACAGGTCCTTCTCAAAAAATGAGCATATTGTGATAAAAGTTCATTATTTTCCATAATGTAATGATAAAAATTAAACTTTCATATATTTTAGATTCATTGCACACCAACTGAAATATTTCAGGTCTTTTATTGTTTTAATACTGATGATTTTGGCATACAGCTCATGAAAACCCAAAATTCCTATCTCAAAAAATTAGCATATTTCATCCGACCAATAAAAGAAAAGTGTTTTTAATACAAAAAAAGTCAACCTTCAAATAATTATGTTCAGTTATGCACTCAATACTTGGTCGGGAATCCTTTTGCAGAAATGACTGCTTCAATGCGGCATGGCATGGAGGCAATCAGCCTGTGGCACTGCTGTGGTGTTATGGAGGCCCAGGATGCTTCGATAGCGGCCTTAAGCTCATCCAGAGTGTTGGGTCTTGCGTCTCTCAACGTATTCTCTTCACAATATCCCACAGATTCTCTATGGGGTTCAGGTCAGGAGAGTTGGCAGGCCAATTCAGCACAGTAATACCATGGTCAGTAAACCATTTACCAGTGGTTTTGGCACTGTGAGCAGGTGCAGGTCGGTTCATCTCCATAAAGCTTTTCAGCAGATGGAAGCATGAAGTGCTCCAAAATCTCCTGATAGCTAGCTGCATTGACCCTGCCCTTGATAAAACACAGTGGACCAACACCAGCAGCTGACATGGCACCCTAGACCATCACCGACTGTGGGTACTTGACACTGGACTTCAGGCATTTTGGCATTTCCTTCCCCCCAGTCTTCCTCCAGACTCTGGCACCTTGATTTCCGAATGACATGCAAAATTTGCTTTCATCCGAAAAAAAAAGTACTTTGGACCACTGAGCAACAGTCCAGTGCTGCTTCTCTGTAGCCCAGGTCAGGCGCTTCTGCCGCTGTTTCTGGTTCAAAAGCACACGCCTGTGCACGGTGGCTCTGGATGTTTCTACTCCAGACTCAGTCCACTGCTTCCGCAGGTCCCCCAAGGTCTGGAATCGGTCCTTCTCCACAATCTTCCTCAGGGTCCGGTCACCTCTTCTCGTTGTGCAGCGTTTTTTGCCACACTTTTTCCTTCCCACAGACTTCCCACTGAGGTGCCTTGAGACAGCACTCTGGGAACAGCCTATTCATTCAGAAATTTCTTTCTGTGTCTTACCCTCTCACTTGAGGGTGTCAATGATGGCCTTCTGGACAGCAGTCAGGTCGGCAGTCTTACCCATGATTGCGGTTTTGAGTAATGAACCAGGCTGGGAGTTTTTAAAAGCCTCAGGAATCTTTTGCAGGTGTTTAGAGTTAATTAGTTGATTCAGATGATTAGGTTAATAGCTCGTTTAGAGAAACTTTTCATGATATGCTAATTTTTTGAGATAGGAATTTTGGGTTTTAATGAGCTGAATGCCAAAATCATCATTATTAAAACAATAAAAGACCTGAAATATTTCAGTTGGTGTGCAATGAATCTAAAATATATGAAAGTTTAATTTTTATCATTACATTATGGAAAATAATGAACTTTTATCACAATATGCAAATTTTTTGAGAAGGACCTGTATTTAACCAAAACACAATCTTCAAAATTTTCAAAGTTACCCAATTATGTTTTATTTAATGAGATGTTTATTACTCACCTGATAAAAGCGCCAACTTTGTCGAGCTGCTTCGACTTGACGACTTGACCGCACAGCGCGCACTGCCACTAGCCTTTGTTGTACGCAAGACGTGATGACGTACATTTCAACGGTCATCAACGTCGTAAATCCTCCAAATATTTTTTCTTATCTTTTCGATTTTTTTTTTCCGTGTATACATGTATAACATTATGTCATACTAGGTTTGCATCAAATTGTACACAAAAATAAATTAATTGTAGTCCATTCTTCAGCTGCAGAACAACCCGAGAATGTGAAAAAGGCGCCATCTACAGGTGCTATTAGGAATAGAGAATATGAATGGGCATTGTAGGCCCTACATTTTTCATAATATAAAAGAAAATAGAATTTCTGAAAAATAAATATGATTTTTTTTAAGAACCCTAGCATTCCATCTATCAGTTGAAGACAAGAAAATCGAAATAATTTTAAAATATGTAGCCTGTTCACTATGAAAAATTTAATGAAAAATGTAAATTTTCCATAAATGAACATGTAGTTGTAATACTGTATATACTTGGTATTACACTTTCATTACCAATTATGGCAAATTTATTTTAATTTTAAAGTATATAAAAAAATAAGGATATACACATACTTAATGTGGGGTTACAGTAAAAATGCTGCATATTTTTTTTTTTTATTTGTAATTAAGCAAATCAGTATATTTTTGGTAAAATATAATATATTCACCTCTTTCATTATCAGTAATTTATGACTACATGTTTATTTTATAAATAGTTTTTTGTTGTTTTTTGTTTATATGTTTTTAACCACAGAAGTTACAGAAGTCCACTTTCATGCAGAAATCAAACAACATATGATTCAAAACATATGCCTAATGGATGCATTTTGAAGAAAAAAAAAATGCTATTTACATTGATATCAATGTGATGTCAATATGACATCAACTGAACGCCTATAACACAACGTTGATTTGACGTCAACTCAGTGTCAAACATGTTGGCCCATATACTTACATAATCAATTTCAGTATGGGATGAACCTAATATTTTCACCAATTAACCACTGGAAGGACTTGATGTATAATCTGACTTTGAAATTATGTTTTGCAGCATCTTGATCAAATCTTGTCTAATATTTGACGTCAAATTGACATCAAGGTGCCCGCTGGGCATGTTTCAAGCTTACAATTTATAAAGCCAGAGGTGACTGAGACTCACTGGGGAAGACCATCTACTAGTTCATAATATAAGTCATGTGTTCAGTGCTGTCAGCATCAAACGCTATCTTTATGGCAAAAACTGAGTTACAATAATACAAGAGTTACATAAACACAAAATAAAACCAGGCAAACAATAATTAAGCAGTTAAAATGTATTAAAAAACAGGTCATATGGGTTTTTGAAAAATCTCTCTTTTGCAGTTTATAACGTAGCTATCCTTAAATGAAAACAATCTGCAAAGTTGTTAATTAAAAAAGTGCATGATAAATAAAGTAGGGCTGTCAAATGATTAATCACGATTAATCACATCCAAAATAAAAGTTTTGTTTACATAATATATGTATGTGTACAGGGTATATTTATTATGTATATATAAATACACACACATAAATTATATATTTAGAAAATATTTACATGTATATACATTTATATATTATATTCTTATATTTTATATTATATATAAATATATTTAATATATAAACAATAACATATTCTTCTTAAATATATACATGCATGTGTGTGTATTTATATATACATAATAAATATACACAGTATACACACATATATTATGTAAACAAAACTTTTATTTTGGATGTGATTAATCGTGATTAATCATTTGACAGCCCTAAAATAAAGATATTGTCTCTCAAAAGAGCGAGTTGGTTGTATTTTCGACTCTTTTGCCTGTTACCGGTGTACGTCACTGGGTAACACATTTGCATAATCCCCGCCTGCCCGCGAAATATGAACAGTCTGATCTGCCCACAAACACTTCCGCTAGTTAGTGCGTTTACATCATGTTGAGAAGACGCGGTGTTCAAGAATACCACAGAAATACAATTCGAGTCTTTTGTTGTGTGCTTGTCATTTTATCAAGAACTGCTTCTCTAATCTGGGCTTTTATCTTCGTTGGCTTCTAATCTTCTTAATTTGGACTAAAAAGCTCTCTGAATTACGACCTGTAAGTAGTACGATTGATACGTTAGGTGTACATTTTTAATTGAGTGCTCAAAATATAATTTTTTTGTTCCAATATGTGATGTATACCTAGTGCAGCTTTAGGTTTCAAGGTACAGCACGATATTACTGTCTTACTGAGTAGTTCTAAAAATTTGCAGTGAACCTAAGAATATGTCGATTATTGTAGACTGACGTTGTTCTAATTACTTTGTTTAATAATAAAGAATGTAGTGTAGCACACAGACTTTATAATAATTGTGAAATTGCTGTTTATTGTGCTACACTGGCAGTTACAGGGTTAATGCGGGAGAGATGAGTGATTTCGGCTGGTGCTCCTGTGATACAACTGTTCTGCGTTCTGATTAAAAGTTAAGACCAAGCGTCTTTTGTCTGTCGTTCTTCAAACATTACAGTAGACATATTTTGGTTTACAAACTGTATTATTAATCAGTTAGTCATGTTAGCACTCGGCTAACGTATCCACCTAGTGTTCACAGTTTAGCAGCTAAACTTTAGCTGTGGGCACGATTCGCTTGCATAAGTGTTTTTGTATTTTATGTCATTATAAGAACGGATTGACTATATTATTGTTTTATGTAAAGGTGCTTTGTCAACGGTAGCGCTGGCTAACTGGCTCAAGGACTCATCTCTGTGCCAATCACAAAAGGTTTGGCCAGCTGACCAATCAGAGCAGAGTAGGCTTGAGGAAGGGAGGGGCTTGCTCCGAACTTGCTTGAAACTAATCATTTCCTAATCATTGGCAAATGACTCTAATATTAAATGTATATTCTGAGAAAATTACAATGTTTTCTGACCTTAGATGCATTTAAACCTGATGTAGGGGACTCCAATACAATATTGGGACACTTTAAAATACCATAATGCCTGCTCTTTAAATTGCATGATAAAAAAATCTAAAATATTTTCTGATAAAATCTTACTAAACAAGTCTCTAGTATTGTGTTCAGTTAACATTATCCTTCAACATTTTTAAGTTAAAAAATGTTCGATCCATTTTGTATTGTTACAGTGTTGGTTCCATTTGTAAAAGAACAATGTTTATTCTTTCTCCAAGATACCGTTTATTTGCCAGCAAAACTGATGCAAAACAGCATTTTTTTTCATTTGGATGCTGCATTGTCATTTTGTCAAAACTCTTCATTTCATTTTGCATCATCCTACAGAGTGCTGCTTACAAATAAAAGGGGACATGTAGGTACACATAACTCAGAGAAAGAGTAAATATTGTTAATTTACAGATATTAGAGATGTTGTAATAATACAAAGAGGGTTGAAAATCATCACATTTACCCTTATAAGCAATATAAGGATAATATTTGTTTTGTGTGTCCAATGTTTTGTGTGTCCATGTACAGTTGCTGTCATCTGTAGTCTTTGTGAGCACTGGCATCATCTGAAGTCTTCACAAGTGAATTTGGATTCAGTCTGGAGCTGGTGTAATCTAGTAACCTTGAGATGGGCATCCTGACATAGAAACAGGAAATCAAAAGAAGAAAGTTTAGCATAGCTGCTGCTGTTCATATTATTTCAGACAAAAGATGACTTATTCCATGACATATAACTGGAGTGCATGGTTATTAGATGTGTTGTGTGAATGCTAAAATATTTATTTTAATCTAATTTAAACTAAAAGAGTGTGTCCGAGCCCCAATTATTATTAGGAAGGCTATTTCAAAGTAAAATACCAAAAAGTTCTACTTCCTTTAGTGGACTTTGATCCTTGTTATTAGAATTTTGTGACCTCACTACAGGCCAAGCACCATAGCTGCTGCTGCCCCCATTTGTGCTTATTTTGCTAATATATATCTGATTTAATCACAAGTAGGTTTAATAAACGCACATCCAAAAACTTTAGGCAGGTGCTCAATCACATGATACACTTCACCAATCAATAAACAAAAATCGACACACTGCCACTAATGCTCTCAAAAATCTATTTATTGATGAAGTGTTTCATCTGTAAATGTATTATTTGTGGAACAGGCAGTCTCTTTAGAATGGAATACACATGCCACAGTACCATTTAAGTAGGTGGAACATCATATTTGTAATTTACACTACCGTTAAAGGTTTGGGGTTAGTAAGATTTTTTACGTCTTTGAGAAAAGTCAAAACTAAACAAAAAAACAGCAATAATTTGAAAAAAAATAACAAAAAAACACAAAAATTAATAAAATATTAAAACAAATTAACAAAACAAAATTCTATGTGAATATTTTGTGAATATCTCATTTTTATTTCTCCAGTCTTCAGTGTCACATGATCCTTCAGAAATCATACTGATCTGCTGCTCAAGAAACATTTTTGATTATTATCAATGTCTTATCAATTATCAAAAGTTAGAACAAACATTTCTGTTTCAAATAAACACTGTACTGTTTTAAAACTTTATTCATCAAAGAATCTTGAAAAAAAATGAAGCAGCACAGCTGTTTTCAACTGATAATAATCAGAAATGTTTCTTCAGAAGCAAATCAGAATATAAGAATGATTTCTGAAGGATCATGTGACACTGAAGACTGGAGTAATGATGCTGAAAATCCAGCTTTACCATCACAGGAATAAATTAGGGGAGAGTGGGGTAAAGTGAGACATTTTTTACATTAGCTCCCCTCTAACCGAGCTAAAATGATATATCAGTAAAATTTACACATTTCCCATTAATTCAGGGTTTTTCCTAGCAATGGAAATTATTGGAATTTATTCAGGACGAAGGGGTAAACTGAGACAGACCAGAAAAATCGAGGGGGTAAAGTGAACCAGCTCGGGGTAAACTGATCCACTTACTTTTTCCACTCTGAAACTACCATAACAACACATTGTAACAGTTAGAATCCTGACAACTAACTTGACAACCACACATTCCAGAACTAATGTCGGACTAGTAACAGAATCATGGGGATTGGTCAATTAAGCACACTCTGAACAAAATCAAAAAGAACATTGGCTATATAATCAAAATGTTTTAATTAACATTCAAATGACAGATAGAACCAGTTAGATTGAATTAGAATCCTGACAAACTAACTTGACAAACCACACAGTTCCGATGGCTGGTCCGTCATGTCCGGTTTAGTCGGCCTAGTCAACAGGGGCGCTGGGCGGAAATCAGAACTTAAGCCACTCTGAACAAAATCAAAAAGAACATTGGCTAATATAATTCAAAATGTTTTAATAACATTCAAATGACAGATAGAACCAGTTAGATTAGAAACACAGTCTGGGGGTCAGAACACAGGACCCTTAGAGCCAGCTAGTGTCTGGGGGTCAGAGCAAAGGACAATCAGACCCAGCTAGAACAGCCTGGGACTCAGAACACAGGACTAGACCCACCTGGATTAGAACATCAGCCTACTGTCATACTTTACAACTAGGCTTACTCTACATTCCAGCCCTGAAGGTTACAGGGAAAGATGAGGAGTTGCTCTCTCCGTGTGGTTCCTCCAGGCCTTTTAGGTTGAGGCAGCTTCTTCACCACATCACTTTTAGGAACATGTGCCACATCATTTTCCTTTATTGCAAATGTGGGTCTCTCCCACTCTTTTGTGTTTCCCTGGATTCTTCTGAGAAATTGTGCAAGTATTTCGTCATCCTCAACTTTCTCAACCATGCCAATGTAACGGATGCTCCTGAGTTTGGTTGCAAAGTTAACTATGACAAAGTCACCCACGGACAGATCTGTGTTTCCTGGATCACTTCTCTCATCCTCAGAGCTCTCTTCATCAGACACATTATCAATTGGGACAGGGACATCACTCTCCTCAGAGCTGCTAACTATGATTTTCTTTTTGGTTGCTTTCTTTTTCGGTTTTCCCTTTTCTTTACTATTTTGCTTTTTCCCTGCCAGTTTCTTTTGCCTTTCTTTATAAGCCTTTTCAATTGCCTGCTTCTCAGGAGTATCAGTTAGGATGGCTGTCTTCACACGCTTTCGTTTGGTTTGTGTTCTGGGGGACATTTGGGAAGTGGTAGAATTTCACGAGGAGACACATATCCAGGTTGGCTTGGAACACACGGCACATCTGAGTCAGCTGGTGAGGCACATCCATGTGGACCATGCGCAGTGGATGGATTAGCATCAGTGAGTGAATTATCTGCAGCGGGTGGTTCATCTGTAGGTGGATCATCTGCAGGGGATGGACCATCCGGATCATTTGCAGTGGCAGGCTGCAGCTCAGGGTTTGGCCGGTCTGACATCATAGATGGTGCAAACGCTTTATCAGGGAAAGTGTCTCGGTTATATGGGAAAATCCCAGTGGACCTAAATCCAGAAGTGATGTTGCGTGGTGTCACTGCTGACATGAAGGCCTCATTCACAAGTCCTGCAATCTGGTAGATCGAGACTGTTTTGCCAGGGTTGGATCTCATCCACCCATCAAGTGCTCGGCTGTATTGGGTCTTGAACGGGCCATACACGGTCACATCGAGAGGCTGCATGCGATGGGATGTGTGGGGTGGGAGGGTGAGCAGAACAATACCGTTGCTCTTGGCTATTTCTACTGCCTTGAGTGAGATGTGAGCCTTAAGATTATCCAGGATTAACAGCATGGGATGGTCAGGGGTTCAGTTAGTGTGCTGTATCAGGTGATCAAGGAACTCAGCCCAGGTGTCTTCATACATCCATCCTGTTCTGGTGGAGGTACCTTTGGCTCCTGGGGGTGCTCCTATCATTAAGCAGTCCTTAAACTTAACTCTGGGGAAGATAAACATGGGAAGTGTGGCATTCCCAGCAGCATTTACTGCACACACCACAGTCACCAGTTCTCCTCTCTCAGCTGATGTGACAGAACCAAGTTGCTTTTTTCCTTTCTCTGTCACAACCTGAATCATATAGAAAGTTTAGAATCAATGGCATGTACAATCAGTAGGCTACTAGTGGTCTAAAGGTACATTGTATTTCTTTTCAGTCCATTATTTTTTTCTAGTTCACAGGTTCACAACATTACTAATAGCATTAGTTTCAACATTCTGTCAATAGCTAGTCATTATCACAAGCCACTCAGTATCAGTGTGGTGCTCTCTAGTGTATTATGTGTAGCTTAGGCTACCTGCTGTGGCATATTGTGCTGTAAAGACGCTGTTTCATCCACATTGTAAATCATGTGAATGTGTGGGTTACATGTATGATATGGAGTTAAGCAATGGACTGATATCCATTTAGAAGTCTTTTTGGAGTTCATTTTGGTGCATATATGCATTGGAAGGCATTCTCTGTGCCATTCGGTGGAGTAAGGATATGTCCTGTGAAGGCCCTGTGAAGAGAGGTTAACAGGTCTCCTTAGGAATTTCAGTCTGGTTTTCTTCTAGGTGGGGGAAGTCAATCCAAAGAGCTTGTGATCATGATTACTATCATGGGTTTACATGTGATGGTCACGCTGTGCATCTCTTTGATTACTTGCCCCAAATTTGACAATCTCTTCTTCGAATTGAAATTGTCAATAATTGTTCTAATGGTGTTAATGTTGAAAGCTGTTCTGTGAAAGAGCTGGTTGGTTATCTTGCTTCAGACTGTGGTGCTAGGAGTTGATTTACAACATCCTGTTGCCTTTCTGTGGAATTCGGCTCATGTTTCAACCAGGCTCCAGATCAAATCTTTAATATGTCTGGTTCGGGTCTGATACGCTACACTTGTTTCTCTGGATAATGTTATATGAAGCACCATTACTTCAAACGAGTTATACCTGTAGCCCGCCCTCTGAAAAATACTGAAAATTTTGGACATGGCTCAAGTTTATAAAAGTAACTTTGAGGGATATACTCATTTAAAATAATGTAATCATTATTAGCCAGGTTTCTTTCAAACAGAGCACATCTAGGTTATGATCAGTGATTATTTTATTTACAAAAAGTGCTTTTGTAGAAAGGGACTTGATATTCAGTAAGCCAAGCTTTATCATTTGTTTATCCGTATTACATCTGTTTTTTATTTGTTGAACCAATTAAATTGTTACTCTTAAATTGGTTTGGACGTTTTTTTTTTTTTGTATTTTCTAGTTCGGGGAACAGACACATTCTCTATAGTGTGATATCTAAATGAAAGAGTCTCTATGTGATGATAATTAACAGATTTCTGTGACGTGAGGCGGCTAGCAGACAGTTGGTTTAGGAAGTCTGTCTGCTTCCTGACCTGGGCCCCAGTTAGTCAAGTGCAAACTCTAAGACTATGTGCCATATTTCTAGAGAGAAGGAGGGATGAAGACCATCTCTTTTCAACAGGTCAGGTCTACCCCAAAAACTCAAGTCTGCCCCAAAACAAGTTCACACACCTCTTTAATGTTATTTTAAGTGATCTCTGACTGATAAAGTTGAGCATCATTAGCACTGGCATGAATAACAAGCTTACTGAATTTACAATTAGCATTAGCCAGTACTTTTAAATTTGCCAAGATGTCAGGCGCTCTGGCTCCCTGTAAACATTGGACTAGGGTGGCTGATGTCTCTATTTTCTTGTTCCGTACACTAGAGATTGCCAATAACTAGAGCACTTTGAACAGGTTTCTCAGTGGGTGCGTCACTGAGTGAGGAGAACCTGTTTAATGTTTTGATCGGAATGGAACAGTGGTTTTGACCAGCGACTATGCCTCCTCACAGTCACCCTGTTGCCCTGCTGCGGAGGCTCTGTAACCGGAACCAAACAATGTACAGGACTCCCTGAGCTAGTCGCATCCAAAGCTGTATCTACAGCCCTCACGTTCTTACTGTCCTTAATTAAAGTTTGGATGCATGTCTCTAATTCTGAAACCTTCTCTGTCAGCCTAACTATTTCCCTGCATTTATCACATGTGAATCCCTTGTCACCGACAGAGAGAGATAAACTATACATGTGGCATCGGTGCTGAATATCTTTCACATTGATATTAATTATATTATTACATTATTTCTTGTTTGACTATTAATCAGGTTATGGCAAGAGTGAAATGTGTCACCTTATGTGAGCTTATGAGATATTAAAGAATCCTGCTTTACGCTGTACATTTACTCTCTAAGATGATGACTTCATAGTGTGTGTGTAACGAACCATACTGATAAAATTCTAGCTAGGGCTAGGCTGCCTTGAAGTTCTGATAAGTTCTCTGCGTATGTGTGTTAGTATATGTCTGTACAGGGAGAAGCTTAGACAGTCCCAGGACAAACGTTCAACTGCCAATGTCCAGCGTATCAGATATAAGTATTTGGAGAGACGCATTGCATCTGACCTCAGATCACTTGTCACCAAAATAGTTGTCAGAAGATATGTTTGAATCGTTTACATCCATATGTTGAAACTATCTAAGTTTATCTAGGTTTTGGAACCAATCAGAATTTTGTTGACTTGCATTGACGCAATAAGTATCCTCTGTCAGAGTATAATTGTTGTTGATTTTGAATTGTACGCAGAGCGGACTACCAACTCATTCATCATATCTGGTCCTTGGGTTTTTACTGTAAATTCCCCTACAGTGCAAACAACAATAGCAGGAGAAGAAGCCATTACTTACCGTGATTGAACAATGATTCTGACTTACCACTGTTGTTTGATGAAGTTGTGAAAAACGGCTTGAGAGAGAAAAGAAATGGGGCAAAAGAAAAAAAAAACGGTAATAGATGCGAATGAATATGTGAATGACAAGCTAACCGGCTAACACGCTGTACACACACTGCACTTGTGATTTAAAATTTAAAGCGAATGGTTAGATTAGTCAGATTAGTTTAATAGATAATATCGGATATATGGTGGGAATTAAGTTTATATTTTATCCCTTTAGACAACAGAGAGTGATAGTAAGATAGAGATTCAACAGAAAAGCGAAGTTACATGGAGCTTCAATCACAAACCACTTGGCACGCAGACAGGAACTGGCTTCTACGCAGGAACCGGCTTGGATAATATTAAAACATATTAATGGCTAAAGTCTGATTAGGCTGTATTCAGCACAAACTGGGCTACAGAAATATTTTAGCAACATTAATGTACATGTTTGTGTTTTTGAGAAAGCAACGTTTATGCATGGTTAATGAAAATAGAATGAAAATATACAGAACGTGAAAATAGAGACACCAGCCACCATAGTCCAATATTAAAGAGGTGTGTGAACTTGTAAGCATGATGTCAGACACTGTAATATGCTCTGGTCCCCTCCCTGCTTACCGTGGTGATGAGATACATGGCAGATTGTCACGACTCAATGGCTGGATGTCTAAGTGGTGCCCGCAGAATAACATAGGTTTCATAGACAATTGGACGAGCTTTTGGGGCAGACCTGACCTGTTGAAAAGAGATGGTCTTCATCACTCCTGGGGTGGTGCCGCTCTTCTCTCTAGAAATATGGCACATAGTCTTAGAGTTTGTACTTGACTAACTGGGGCCCAGGTCAGGAAGCAGACAGACTGGCTAAACCCACCATCTGCTAGCCGCCTCCAGTCACAGAAGTCAGTTAATTCTCAGCACATAGAGACTCTTTCACCTAGATATCACACTATAGAGTGACTGTGTCTGTTCCCCGGGCTAGAAAATACAAAAAACGTCCAAACCAATTTAAGAGCAACAATTTAATTGAGGTTCAACAAATAAAAAACAGATGTAATACAGATAAACAAATGATAAAGCTTGGCTTATTGAATATCAGGTCCCTTTCAACAAAAGCACTTTTTGTAAATAAAATAATCACTGATCATAATCTAGCTGCACTCTGTTTGACAGAAATCCGGCTAAAACCTGATGATTACATTATTTTAAATGAGTCTACACCCCAAGATTACTGTTATAAACATGAGCCACGTCCAAAAGGTAAAGGGGGAGGTGTTGCTTCAATTTATAACAATGCTTTCAGAATTTCTCAGAGGGTAGGCTTCAAGTATAACTCGTTTGAAGTATTGGTGCTTAATATAACATTATCCAGAGAAACAAATGTTAATGATAAATCCCCTGTGATGTTTGTGCTGGCTACTGTATACAGGCCACCAGTGAACCATACAGACTTTATTAAAGAGTTTGCTGATTTTACATCCGAGTTAGTGCTGGCTGCAGATAAAGTTTTAATTGTTGGTGATTTTAATATCCATGTTGATAATGAAAAAGATGCATTGGGATCAGCATTTATAGACATTCTGAACTCTATTGGGGTTAGACAACACAACTCAGTACCTACAAACACACAAAAACATACTATATACCTAAAAACTTCAAATTGAATTGATGTTGATGGTGTTGAAATTATGCAGCCAAGCGATGATATCTCAGATCATTATTTAGTTTTGTGCAAACTTCATATAGCTAAAACTGTAAATTCTACTTCTTGTTACAAGTATGGTAGAACCATCACTTCTACCACAAAAGACTGCTTTGTAAGTAATCTTCCTGATGTATCCCAATTCCTTAGCATATCCAAAACCTCAGAACAACTTGATGATGTTACAGAAACTATGGACTCTCTCTTTTCTAGCATTTTAAATACAGTTGCTCCTTTACGCTTAAGGAAGGTTAAATAAAACAGTCTGACACCGTGGTATAATGAGCACACTCGCACCCAAAAAGAGCAGCCCGGAAAATGGAGCGCAGCTGGAGGAAAACAAAACTAGAGGTATTTCGTATTGCTTGGAGGGAAAGTAAACCTATCTTACAGAAAAGCATTAAAAACTGCTAAATCTGATTACTTTTCATCTCTTTTAGAAGAAAACAAACATAACCCCAGGTATTTATTCAATACAGTCGCTAAATTAACGAAAAAATAAAGCATCAACAAGTGTTGACATTTCCCAACATCACAGCAGTAATGACTTTATGAACTACTTTACTTCTAAAGTCGATACTATTAGAGATAAAATTGTAACCATGCAGCCATCAGCTACAGTATCACATCAGACAGTGCACTATAGATCCCCTGAGTAACAGTTCCACTCATTCTCTACTATAGGAGACGAAGAATTGTATAAACTTGTTAAATCATCTAAACCAATAATGTATGTTAGACCCTATTCCATCTAAGCTCCTAAAAGAGGTGCTTCCAGAAGTCATAGATCCTCTTCTTACTATTATTAATTTGTCATTGTCATTAGGATATGTCCCCAAAACATTCAAACTGGCTGTTATTAAGCCTCTCATCAAAAAAAAAACACAATTTGACCCCAAAGAACTAGTTAATTATAGACCGATCTTGAATCTACCTTTTCTGTCCAAGATACTAGAAAAGGTAGTATCCTCACAATTATATTCCTTCTTAGAGATAAATGGAATCTGTGAGGATTCCAGTCAGGATTTAGATTGATCATAGTACCGAGACTCAACACCTTATACATAAAAAAAAACATCTCATACAAAATAAAAGTGGTTTTACAAACCCGATTCCAAAAAAGTTGGTACACTATACAAATTGTGAATAAAAACAGAATGCAATGATGTGGAAGTTTCAAATTTCAATATTTTATTCAGAATACAACATAGATGACATATCAAATGTTTAAACTGAGAAAATGTACCATTTTAAGGGAAAAATAAATTGATTTTAAATTTCATGGCATCAACACATCTCAAAAAAGTTGGGATGAGGCCATGTTTACCACTGTGTGGCATTCCCGCTTCTTTTTATAACAGTCTGTAAACGTCTGGGGACTGAGGAGACATGTTGCTCAAGTTTAGGAATAGGAATGTTGTCCCATTCTTGTCTAATTCAGGCTTCTAGTTGCTCAACTGTCTTAGGTCTTCCTGGTCACATCTTCCTCTTAATGATGCGCCAAATGTTTTCTATGGGTGAAAGATCTGGACTGCAGGTTGGCCATTTCAGTACCTGGATCCTTCTTATACGCAGCCATGATGTTGTATTTGATGCAGTATGTGGTCTGGCATTGTCATGTTGGAAAATGCAAGGTCTTCCCTGAAAGAGACGACGTCTGGATGGGAGCATATGTTGTTCTAGAAATTGGATATACCTTTCAGCTTTGATGGTGCCTTTCCAGATGTGTAAGCTGGTCATGCCACACGCACTCATGCAACCTCATACCGTCAGAGATGCAGGCTTCTGAACTGAGCGCTGATAACAACTTGGGTTGTCCTTGTCCTCTTTAGTCCGGATGACATGGCGTCAAAGTTTTCCAAAATAAACTTCAAATTTTGATTCGTCTGACCACACAACAGTTTTCCACTTTGCCACAGTCCATTTAAATGAGCATTGGCCCAGAGAAAACACCTGCGCTTCTGGATCATGTTTAGATATGGCTTCTTTTTTGACCTATAGAGATTTAGCCGGCAACGGTAAATGGCACGGTGGATTGTGTTCACCGACAATGTTTTCTGGAAGTATTCCTGAGCCCATGTTGTGATTTCCATTACAGTAGCATTCCTGTATGTGATGCAGTGCCGTCTAAGGGCCCGAAGATCACGGGCATCCAGTATGGTTTTCCGGCCTTGACTCTTACGCACAGAGATTGTTCCAGATTCTCTGAATCTTTGGACGATATTATGCACTGTAGATGATGATAACTTCAAACTCTTTGCAATTTTTCTCTGAGAAACTCCCTTCTGATATTGCTCCACTATTTTTCGCCGCAGCATTGGGGAATTGGTGATCCTCTGCCCATTTGACTTCTGAGAGACACTGCCACTCTGAAAGGCTCTTTTTAAACCCAGTCATGTTGCCAACTGACCTAATAAGTTGCAAATTGGTCCTCCAGCTGTTCCTTATATGTACATTTAACTTTTCCGGCCTCTTATTACTACCTGCCCCAACTTTTTTGGAATGTGTAGCTCTCATGAAATCCAAAATGAGCCAATATTTGGCATGACATTTCAAAATGTCTTACTTTCAACATTTGATATGTTATCTATATTCTATTGTGAATAAAATATAAGTTTATGAGATTTGTAAATTATTCCATTCCTTTTTTACTAACAGTTTGTACAGTGTCCCAACTTTTTTGGAATCGGGTTTGTATCTCTCTATTAGTGCTTTTGGATCTTAGTGCTGCGTTCGACACTATTGACTACACTATTCTTTTGCATAGACTAGAACACTTTGTTGGCATTAATGGAAGTGCATTAGCATGGTTTAAATCGTACTTATATGACCGGCATCAATTCGTAGCAGTGAATGAAGAGGTATCATATCGTTCACAAGTGCAGTATGGAGTACCTCAAGGCTCAGTACTAGGGCCATTACTCTTCACGCTTTACATGTTACCCTTGGAAAATATCATCAGGAAACACGGTGTTTGCTTTCACTGTTATGCTGATGATACTCAGCTCTATATTTATTCGCGGCCCGGCGAAACATACCAATTTGAAAAACTAACGGAATGCATAGTCGATATAAAAAATTGGATGATGAGTAATTTCTTACTGCTAAATTCTGAAAAAACAGAGGTGTTAATTATAGGACCTAAAAGCTCTGCATATAATGACCTAGAACGCTGTCTAAGATTTGATTGGCTGCTCTGTCAATTCTTCGTCATCAGTTAGGAACCTAGGTGTGCTATTTGATAGCAAATGTTAATCCATGCGTTTATGTCCTCAAGGTTAGATTATTGTAATGCTCTATTGGGTGGTTGTTCTGCACGCTTAGTAAACAAACTCCAGCTAGTCCAAAATGCAGCAGCTAGAGTTCTTACTAGAACCAGGAAGTATGATCATATTAGCCCGGTCCTGTCGACTTATAAAGCCCTGAATGGTTAAGCACCTCAGTATTTGAACGAGCTCTTGTTACATTATAATCCTCCACGTCCGCTGCGTTCTCAAAACTCTGGCAATTTGATAATACCTAGAATATCAAAGTCAACTGCGGGCAGCAGGTCCTTCTCCTATTTAGCACCCAAACTCTGGAATAACCTACCTAATATTGTTCGGGAGGCAGACACACTTTTGCAGTTTAAATCTAGATTAAAGACCCATCTCTTTAACCTGGCTTACACATAACATACTAATACACTTCTAATATCCAAATCTGTTAAAGGATTTTTAGGCTACATTAATTAGGTAAACCGGAACCGGGAACACTTCCCATAACACCCGATGTACTTGC
Organism: Cyprinus carpio; assembly: GCF_018340385.1. Classification (NCBI taxonomy): domain Eukaryota; kingdom Metazoa; phylum Chordata; class Actinopteri; order Cypriniformes; family Cyprinidae; genus Cyprinus; species Cyprinus carpio. Next base: position 8,024,631 of record NC_056595.1, on the reverse strand, counting down.
TACATCGTTAGAAGAATGGCATCTACGATCATATTAGTCTGTTTCTCTCTTATTCCGAGGTCACCTTAGCCACCAGATCCAGTCTGTATCCAAGTCAGAGGGTCGCTGCAGTCACCTGGATGCAGCCCAGATGGTGGATCAGCACCTAGAAAGGACCTCTACAGCCCTGAAAGACAGCGGAAACCAGGACAACTAGAGCCCCAGAGACAGATCCCCTGTAAAGGCCTTGTCTCAGACGACCACCGGGACAAGACCATAGGAAACAGATGCTGCAGCCTGGAATTTAACTGCTGGTTTCATCTGGTCAGAGGAGAACTGGCCCCCCGACTGAGCCTGGTTTCTCCCAAGGTTTTTTCTCCATTCTGTCACTGATGGAGTTTTGGTTCCTTGCCGCTGTCGCCTCTGGCTTGCTTAGTTGGGCACACTTCATTTACAGCGATATCGTTGATTTGATTGCAAATTATTGCACAGATACTATTTAAACTGAACTGAGCTGCATGATGACATCACTGAATTCAATGATGAACTGCCTTTAACTGTCATTTTGCATTATTGACACACTGTTTTCCTAATTAATGTTGTTCAGTTGCTTTTACGCAATCTTTTTTGTTTAAAGCACTATATAAATAAAGGTGAAAAAAAAAACTTTTTTTTGTTTAAAATTGTTTAAGTTCAATAAACATAAATAAATGTTGAATACATGATTAAAATGAATGATAAATTATTTGCTTTGCTTTAATAACATGTTTACATGTAACGTAACAAGTAACATGTTAACATGTCAATACTACGATGTGTTAAATAAGTTCAATAAATTTAAATAAATGTTAAATACTTGTTTAAAATGAATGATTTGCTTTATTAACATAATAGCAACATGCTGTCATATATAATTATATATATTTTATTTCCACATTCTTTAAAATCTTTTAGGTTGTACTGTTTATGTATGTGTGTGCTTGTTTAATTGATTTATCAGAACACAAATTTGTATTATGACATGGCTATAACACTGATATCACAATGTAAATGTGGTTTATGATTAAATTTCTTGAGTCCTCATAATTGAGATTGCTTAGAAACATATTTAATCAAATATGGGTGCATATGCAGAAATTTTTGTTTGATGGAAAGGTCTACAGTTCGTACAGTAAAAAATCATTATGCCTATGGAGTGTCCCGCGAACCAGATGTGTAGTGAAGTTTAAATGATTGACCTGTGCAAAATTTGCATGACATGAGCAATACAGCTTTTGAAATTATAAATTATACTAAATGATGTTTCTGAAAATATAAAAAATGTAAAACGTTTACTGTGATGGTTAACTTGCGACAGTTTGTTTTGTGAAAAAAGTTATAAAAATATTTCCGTGAATTACAATCAACCGATAAATTTTACTTACATGTCAAACTCTTTTTCCTGCTTCTGGTAAAATGTACAACATTTTTAGTGACAACTAAAGTGTAAACATTAGCTAGTGTAAATGTATTGCTTTGTTTTATATCCTGTGTGATTGCATAACTTATTTATTTTCATTTCATTTAAAAGAAGGGAATAATACTTGGATGTTTGAGTGTAAGAGCGAGAGAGAGCGCGCGCACGAGAGAGACAGAGGTTTTTAGAGGTTTTTGTAAACCCCTCATTTGGATATTGGTCATCCTTGCACTAGGATGATTTTTTTTTTTTTTTTTTTTTTTTAATTTCTTTATTAATTGTTTTATTTTCAATTCATTATTAGTTGTGTTATTTAAATCCTTTTTATACAACCATCATATTATATGTGTGGGTGCTCATACACATATTGTGATATGTTCTCACAATCTGTTAAAATTGTCTACTTATTTTTGATATTGACCTTAAAACCTTCTTTCTCACATCTCCAGAGAGAGAGAGAGAGTGACCAAAAATGCAACCTGATCAGGACTTAATTTATGGTGTTTTCACCGGACAGAATTGTACAAACATATTTCTCCCCCCGGAGAGCAAAGTTTGACATCAGAATTCCACATATGCCGATTTCCACATCTGGATATCATTAACAGGTCAAAGGTCACATCTGGATATCATTAACAGGTCACAGGGTCAGCGCAACCCGGGTGGGGGCAAGTTTTTATTTATTTATTTATTTTTTTTATTTTTTTTTTTTATAAGAAATAATTTTTTTTAGCCATTTCTTGAAAGGATTCAGCTGCTTGGATTGAGTTGAGCAGGTCATTCCACCAGGATAGAACAGTTAAGGTAAAAGTCAGTGAAAGTGATTTTGTACCTCTTTGGGATGGCACTATACTGTGCCATTCACTTGCAGAATGCAAGCTTCTGGAGGGCACATACATCTGAAGTTGTGAATTTAGGTAAAGGGGTGCAGAGCCAGTGGGTAGGCAAATATCAATGCCTTGAATTTTATGCGAGCAGCTATTGGTAGCCAGTGACAAGCGCTCTTTTCGGCTCATTAAAGACTAATCTTGCAGTCACATTCTGGATTAGTTGTAGAATTCTGATAGAAATGGCTGAAAGACCTACCAAGAGAGCATTGCAATAGTCCAGCCTGGAAAGAACAAGAGCTTGAATAACTTGTCATCTTGCACATTCTAAAAGAAAGGGTCTGAACTTCACAATGTTGTATAAAGCAAATCTGCAGTTCTGGGCAGTTTTAGCAGTGTGGTCGTGAAATTGAGCTGATCATCAATCACAACTCTAAGGTTCCTGGCTGTCCTTGAAGGAGTTACGGTTGATGCACCTAGCTCGATGGTGAAGTTGTAATTAAGGGATGGGTTTGCTGAAACCACAAGCAATTCTGTCTTGGCAAGGTTGAGTTGAAGGTGATGGTCCTTCATCCAGCGAGAAATGTCTGTTAGACATACTGAGATTCAAGCAGCTATCGTCGAATTATCAGAATGTACTGAGAGATAGAGATGAGTGTCATCAGCACAGCAAAGCCATGTTTCTGATAGTGGTGGAAAGAATACTAAGAAATTGTACTTAAGTAAAAGTATTGCTACTTAAGGGATAATTTATTTGAGTACAAGTAAAAGTACTGAAAAATAATATGACTCAAGTAAGAATAAAAAAGTAGTTTGCTGAAAAAGTACTGCGTTACAAAGTACTTTAGTATTATTTTTCTATTTTTACCCAAAATGAGGCAATGTGGGCATTATGGAGCAGGGTTAACCCTAACCCTTACACTCGTGTGCTGTATTGTCTGTTTCACAAGTGAGACCCAGGAAATCCCTTATGTAGACAAATGCATAACATGCAGATAGAGCTGATTTGACTGAATGTGGAATGTGGAAGACAATAAACACACAATTGCAATGCAATGCTAATTGACATAGCTTGTATCAAAGTAAAGAATTTTATAAAACATATTTCCTTACTCACTGTGATAAGAAGCAACATGGAACCACAGATACTAACTGTTTCAAACATGACCAGTGCTTGAAGCGGGCCGGTATGCACCAGCGGCACTTCTATATTTTAGTCTTTAGAGTATCTGCACTTTTTTGTGCGTACCGCCACTTCTGACATGTTGCCGGTACTCTGAGTAAAAGTGTCAGTGTCTGGGTAATTTGAAATGACACTGGGTGCTTCTCCAACGGAAGGCTGCATCCTACCAAGGCTAAGTCCTTCCTAGATCAGTCCTTCAGAGGCTAGAGTCCTCCTGGGCATTAAATGAGACCATCTAGAAAGTGCGCGTGGCTCCGTCACTTATGTTCCCGACCTCACCGCCATGGCACAAAAACACTAATAAAATGTAGTTTTGGAAAAATACTTTGTATTAAAAAATCTTTATATTATTTTGCTTTCTATTAATGCAATACAAAAATCACAGTCATCTAGTTTCCTCGTGGCCTAAATTATTGGCAGTTTACCATTTAGTAAGTAATTGACACCAAAACAAAAGATAAAATCTATCCTTTCATGCCTAAAAACATTATTTTTGTTTTAAATTGCATAATAAATTCAGACAAGCTCAGTACTGACCACTGATCTATATATGACTGGATCACTCATCGCATTCTAAACTGCCAACAGGCAGTGAAGCCACCCGAAGTGTTTGATCCTCCATCTTATTAATCCCTATTGGCAGAGAGCACCATTGAGTCACATGCAAACCGCTGACCTAAAATCACCTGATTTGAAGCAAATCAGTCAAACTGATTATTTTTTTATGTTGTATGTAAATTAATTTTTACTTCAGATGTCATCTGCAATGTTTATGGTCTTTTTGGGCGGGATAAGAGATATATTTAAACCATTTAGGTGGGTACGTCTGCTACGCACTAACGACACAGGTAACTGATCCAAAACAAAATATAGCCAATTTCTTTATGAACATAATTATTCAGGAATTTAATTTGAATATTATTTGGATTTGAATATATTACAATGAATAATACAATAGCCTCTGTTAATATTGCTCTATACTGAAATGAAAAGCTCAACTTACTATCTTGGAAATAAAGCCTTTATGTCTTTAAGTCCGTACTGTATATAGTAATTATTTCTCTGAATAAATTATGATGTGTATATTTTTAATGTCCTGATTGACCAATATCTATTTCAGACTCTCCAAGATTGTGCAAATATGTTTACTAGCATTACCGTTTCCATGTAAAATGTTGTATGCTAAATTGATAATTAATTTAACCACCGTTTAAATCATTACCTGCTTCAAAATGAATGCTGTTAATGAAATCATTGTTGAAACATTTGCACTTAGCGCCGAATTACAAATAAAAACACTATAACAAAATTATATAAACTATGAATAACTGTACAATGCAAATAAAGGTATACAAAGCATGAATCTTTTTTTTAGATTTCAGAATGAGCACTTTGTTGTTTGTTATAAATGTTGAGGTCATGTCAATATCATGTTCATGATGTTCGCTACTGAAATGAACGTAGCTTTTTAATAAGTTGGGGAAATTCCCAACATTAAAAAAAATAACCGTTTACATGCCTAGGGTGTTTGCATTGTACGAATGTACAGAGATACTTGTTAACGCTGACTTGTTATGTGATGTTTTTCTTATTCAAATCATACAATTTCCTATTAATTCAATAGAACGTTTATGCACACTAGGGATTACCAATATGGCGGCACAGCGGCTTCACTTTCATGATGTCATAAGCAATCCAGTTCTCTATTAAAGATCAGTGGTACTGACTTGTTTTTTGTCAGTTTATTTTAATGAAATGGAATGGGTACAAAGGACTGTGGGTGATTGAAGGTTGCGGAGGAGACATCCCATGCATCCTTCAAATTCAGCTGAATGAAGGACATAAAACGAAGGCTGCCTTCCAAAGATCCTTCCAAATGAGATGGCCTTCAGCGACGTTTGATGACGTGGCAGCCGAGATACGCAGCCTTCATAGGATGCAGCTTCCGTTTGAGAATCACCCTTTATAAATCACACTACCCAGGCGGGATCATCTCGAACAAATCACATGAGCGAATTCAAGTGAAATAGGTCTACCTCATGTGTGGGGTGCCAGAGCATGTCAGGGGAGCCGCGTAGAGTAGTATAATTAATTAATTAATAAAAATAATTAATTATTGATTACAAATTTGAATCAGTAGTTTATAACAAAAATAATACCTGATATTAGCCTTTTGCGATCACAACATTTTAAACCGGTAAACTCCTGGAAAATCCAAGGATCCAGTAAATGAATTCAGACAGTCAGTTCAAAACAGCGCTAATGCAGAGAAAACATGGCTGATTTCATCAGAGATTGCAGAGAGAATAGTGACTATATGTCATTTAATTATCCTGTTCAGCGTGACTTTGGCTTAAAAGCAAGCACATTTTATAATAGACACTGGCTGAAGGTGGTCAGAGGTATAGCGATTCTGAATGGATCCATATAGTAGGTTTAGTGGTCTTTGGCATCTCCCTGTGGTCTTGTTTGGTATTGCAGATTGACTTGTGCTAATTTGTATTGAAAACTTTTATTTAATTATTGATTGATTGTGGCACTATACATTGTGAATTATTAAAATGTACTTATTTTATATAAATATATAAATAAATAACCAGCACTTCTTTTTTTCCACTTCAAGTACTGACTGTCGCATGACTGATGTTACAGTATATAGTGATTTTGGAGCAAAACATTTATAATTATAGTCTCATAAATTGTCATGTTTGACGCTATGTTAAGCAAACATACAACTGCAACAGACAACAAGGAGCAACTGTTTTATAACTAATTTTGAAAAGTACATTCATTCAAGATTATGTTGTTGTTTTTAAGAAGGGCAAAAGCAAAGAATGGTAAGTGAGGGTTTAAAAGTAAAGAAAGGGTTTAAAACTGTGTAAATAGAAATGTGCCAGTAAAAATAATGTGTGGTATGGGTAAGGTAAGGTTTTTATGATTCCGATTCATGTCAATTCCTAATTTCAGTTCAAATAAGTAAAAAAAACAAAAAGAAAAGAAAATTAATAATAAAAAATAAAAAGTAATAAGTAAAAAAAACATATCATTCACATTTATTCTTACTCTTATTGCAAAATATTTCCTTGTTAGCTGAATACTATGAATGGAAATCAACAGGCTAAAGACTTACACAAGGATGTGTGTCCAGCAGAGAAAACAGCCCTTGAGTCTTCTTGATTTGATTGGTAAAAAAAATCACATTGAAAGTGTAGTTTGTTATAAAAACATTTTCGGCAGGACAAAAAAAAAAAAAAAAAAAGAGCATTTTATTTAACATGTTAACCCATACCTAGGCTTGGGATTCCAAAATCTATTCCAATTCTGGAATAGGATGCTTAAGGTCAGGAATCCCAAAAATGTGGCATTGTTAATGATAACAATGGTTTAACAGGAAGCTCTGAGTTCATGTGCACAGAAACAAGAAAATTATGAAAATCAATGATTTTACTAGTTTGGATGTTCTCAGTGTCTTTTATTTTCTAGTTTAAAATGCTGAATAAATTATTTTGATGCACTGAGCCATGAGGCACTCCAATAGCTAGTGATCTTGTGACTGAGATGCCTCACCCCTCCAAGATACCTTGAAGGACCTATCTGAGAGGTAAGACTTGAACCACTGGAGTGCAGTTCCTTAGATGCCCTTTGCCTATAGTGTTGACAGGAGGATTTGGCGGTTAACCATGTCAAGTAGTAGGATGATTGGAAAGGATGAGTTTGGAGACTTCTGCCTCAGAAAGTGAAGAGAAGGATGTGAACGAGTGTATGTTCGCTGTTGATCACTGATGGATGTAATTTTATTAATGAAGCATGTGGCAAAGTTGTCAGCTGTTGAGTTGATGGAGAGGAGGAGGACCAAGGAGGGAGGAAAATGTTTTTAAGATCATGAGAGAGTTAGATGAGTTGTTAATTTTGCTGTAGTATAGAGTAAATCCAAGGCTAATTGTTGTTCTTCATTACCCCTTTCTGCCTTTATTTTATCAAAATGCCTTTACATTTTCACAACATACCCAATGTCCAATTGTGGCAAATGCTTTTAAGATTCAGTTTTAGTTCAGAGAATGTTTTTATTATTCTGTATGTAGTTCTAATATGCACACCCATTCTTTTTTTTTTTTTTTTCACATTTCAGCTCAATTATATCTAGATTTCACAGAATGGCGTAGATCAGGCTTTCTCTGGTTTAGAAATGTATTTACAGTACATTTCTTACAATGGCTACACTTTCCACAAAATTATTAAGTTCAAACATATTTTCAGGTCTGTCATTTTATATAGTCACAGAGTCCCACTTTTCTTATTATTTGAGTTAACATGAAGAGTTGAGTAAGTGAAATATAATGTTAACTGATCCTTCATTCAGCTGCTTTAAATTAAAATAGCAAACATATTTAAGAATTTAAGTTTCATGAAATGAACAGCCATTGTGTTTAACTAATGTATGAAAGATTATAATTAGATTCCATATTCACACCAAACCTTAGAGGAAAAACCTTTAACTTTTAATATTTATTTAATATTAATGCTGTTGTACATTCTGTTACTTCCTGTAGGGCACATTCTCCAGGTCTGACTTCCAGTTGTCAAAGTGTTTTTGCCAGAGGAGAGAAGCGTGTTAGCACTTTACTGTGGCAGCTGTCTGATCATTGCACTGATAACACTCAGCCATATGAATATGTTCAGAAGATCACTGCATATGCTAAATAGCCTTCTAAGAAAGCACAAGACTTTGTAACATGCACGGAAAGCATGAGAGAGTTATGTGGCACTGTTAATGATAACAATGGTTTAACAGGAAGCTCTGAGTTTGTGTGCACAGAAACTTTTGAAAATCAATGATTTCACTGGTTTGGATGTTCTCAGTGTCTTTGTTTTCTGGTTTAAAATGCTGAATAAATTATCTGATGCACAATAGATTGGTCCAAACAGAAGTCATAATTTCAAAACTCTTAACAGAAGTATGTGTGGACAAAACTGTGAATCATTTTAATTACTTTTACATAAAATGCCTTAAATGACCATCTCCCCAAGTCATCTCTTTTTTTCTTTACTGTGTCTTTCATACTTAACTTCCCAAACGCTATATATTTGGAGCACATTTTTGTTTGAAAATATAGATCAAGGAAAACAGCAAAACAGCAATTGGTGGGTAAAGAGTGACAGAGAGAGTGAGCACCAGAACCCTCAGAGTACAGTACATACAGTATGAGTAATTATACTTTACATGTTGTTGATATTTAATTATTTCATTATATTTGCAGCCCTGGAATTTCAGCTTTTTTTATTTTTTATTTTTTTTTTACTTACAATATTATTATTATATGCACAGACATGCAACCAAATTATTTGTTACATATGCTTAATCAATAAAGTGAAAAAAAGGCCATACAGATTTCTGTAAAAACTAATTTAAACTTAAAAAATAAAAGTTTGGCATGTAATGGTTGTTTGAGTAAGATTAACTGTTTGGTCAAAATTTTTGCTGGTATTGCAGACTGGAAGAAGAGTTTTGAAAAAGTGGTTCAGTATTAGCCAATGAAAAAAAAAAAAAAAAAAAAAAGAAATTAGGAAATAAGAAATTTTAGCAGCAACCCACTCTTTACGAATTGTAATTGTAATACATAACTCTATTGAAAGGCAAACTCCCTTTTTCTAGAGGTATTTTATTTGCAAAATTACATTTCCTTCCACATTGCCATTCTAAACATAGACCAAGGTCTTCTAATGTGCCTGATTATTAAAATAAACATTACAAAATGAAAAAGAAACAAGAACAAATGATTTTTTAAATAATTTTTCTTCATTGTCACTTGTATTTTTAGTTTCTGAAGTAAGACTGACCATGTAAAAGCTGCAGAGGATAGTAAGGAGAATAAAGCCTATCTACCAGTGTTACAGCCACTCACAGCCTAAGTCACATCACACACTGTCCCTGCACTTCACCAGTTGAGAAGTAGAGTCAGGGATCCAAATTAACAGTTTATGTGCCATTGTTCATGGCCTTAAGTGTGTATGTACTACATTTAAATCAGCCACTCATGTATTAAAGGATTATTTCTCCTGAAAATTTGATTTACTCAAACTCAAGCTGTTAGAATCTGCATGCAGTTTATCTTCATAACTTTTCATGAAGTTATTTCTGTACAGTTCTGTACAAACACTTAAAAAAAAAAAAAAAAAAAAGAAAAATTGCATTGCACTATTCCTTTGATTTATGATAACTGCCCCACTGGTGAGTGAGAGAGACATATGGACACACTTGAGCTGTGAGACTTACACTATTAGTGCTCACATTCACAATGCCAGCGCAGTCAGTACATGCTCAGGATGGCCAGACTAGTGATTTATATATATATCTCACTAGTCTTACTTGCTCATTCCTTCAATATTATGCATTTGTATATGCATAGCTATGCATATAACCTCACTAAACATTCATAAATATGTATACATTTAGGCACACATATTATGAATAATTGTACATATATATTTATAGAATATGTTTTTCATGTTTTTATAAATGTATATGTACACATAGAATGCACATGTACAGTACAACGTGGCATATCTGCAAATGTATGCACACACGCATACGATCACACATATCTACACTTTCACCAGCATGACCCCGCGTACAGTCTGCATATATGCCACTTCTAAAAATGCACCCTACCTGAAACCACAGAAGGTCAAAATTTTTTATATATTTCCAAAGTTTTTCAAGCTGAGTCCACCCGACAAAAACAGAAATTCGAAGAACTGCAAGACATACTGTATTTGCAGTTTCTAAACAAAGTGGTTAATTTTGCATATTGTATACCAAGATTTTTTGCCAAATTTTTCTTCATTTTACAGTAAAAGACATTTTAAATAGCTTTATAAACCAGAAAAAAAAATCAGTCTACAGAGCGATTTCCCGTCAGCTGTGCTGCATGTAAGATTTGACATCAAGCTGTACGCCGCTGTCCAATCACACATAATTTATCTTCATTTAGAGGTACAGCCATATTCAAAGGCACAAATAGCTTCTACAAGTCAAAGTTTTGTCTTTCTTGTTAAAGTTATACAAAATAACATTTTGCAGTCCTGTACAAGATCACTCGACCTTGCACATTCTTTAGAATAACAAAACAAAACCCTTAAAAATATATTGTGTTCTTTGTATCAATATTTAGAACTACCTCCCAAATAAGGGCTGCCCATACTAAAGGAGGCATCGATTGGAGGTGACGGTTCTCCCAAGATGGATTGCCGCTGGCGCACACTGAGGAAAAAATGCAGAGTATGACACATCCCACAAGCCCCACCTTCTGCTCTGTGCTCTGTAGTTGGTTACAAACTCCTATCTAGCCCTGAAGTCCTTTCTGCATGCTTTGCAGAAAAAACAAAACAAAAAGGTAATATAAACTGAACTAAAACAGTGAAAAAAATAAATAAAATAAAATAAAATAAAATGGATAAATACAGAGGTGCTACATTGTGAATTTTGCATCCTGGCTTTCAGTTAGGAAACAACTTATGCAAAGTGCTTCATTAAACCCTTCATGTACCCCTTCACTCCTATGTCAAGTACTCCAATGTCCCCTTCATTAGATACAGGGGAAAGGTCAAAGGTCAGACCATCCTGACACAGGTCACAGGTTACCACAGGTTTCCATTATGTCCACTGTCACCACATCTAATCTAACCTCATCTAAAGCCAGACAATGCTGAAATAAAACAACCATCAAAAAATATATAAAGAAAGAAATTACCTGGGAGTGGTACAAACGTAAAATAGAAATAATTTCATCTTATACACACCTTCATATAATTTCCCCTCTCACTTCAGAAATATATATATATATATATATATGTATATATATATATATATATGACTATAAATAAATTAAAAAGGAAAAGCAAACAAGTGAAAAGCAGAAAAAGAAGAAAAAAAAAAACATAACATTGTCACTCTTCAGTAGTTCTTAAAGACCCCACCCATGTGATGTGGGACTGGATAATTGTTGATTGGAAAAGCGACCGATCCAGGCAGCCAATCACAAGAGTTCATATTGGCGAAGGTGCATCCTCTGAATAATGTCACGACAGTCATTGAATACACGACGGATGTTTTCTGTGTCCACGGCACAGGTGAAGTGGGGATAGCAGTAGTGTTTGTCTGTGCCGCTTGCTGTGCTGATTTTCTGTGGGTTCATGCAAACACACACAAACACACAACACACACAAACACACACACACACACACACACACACACACAGTCCAAGCAGTTAAGCATTATACCAACAATAAGAATAACAAATTTATAGCTGACGAGCAAAACGGTGATTAAAAATAGTGAAAAACTTTACAGAAATGGTGACTTTTTTTCTTCAGTAGAACATTAAATAAGATTTTTACCTGAAACCATGGTCCTTGGTGATTCATAAAATGCAAGTCAACGGCTATCATCACTTTGAGAGCCAAATAGCACACAATTAATACCCAAGGCTCCTGACGATATACTGAGGTCTGTGAAACAACTGGTCTGTGCAAGAAACTGAGCATTATTTATACCTGTAATGCAGTGTTAATTTTGTCAGCCATTTTAAATTTAATCTTAGTCTTTTAAATAAGTCTTAGTCCTGTGTCAAATGTGTCAAACTACTTTTTAGTTATTATACTTTTTAGTCAATATATATTTTATTAATCGCAATGACTGTTGTCATTTGAGAAATTTATTGTTACTTTTCAGGTATTGCAGTTTCACCAATAAGCCCAAATCAATAGAATGTGGACTTATAGCCTACACATGGTTTATTTTACCTCATCTAGTGTACTGATAGGCTATTTAATACATAAATTAATATCAAAGACTTATATATGCACTCTCTCTGTTTATATTATGAAAACTGGTAAAAACAAACAAACAAACAAAAAAAAAATTATTACCAGGGGTGCACACAAGTTTTTCAGTCTGGTTCTCATCAGAGCACCTGGAGATTTGGTTTGGTGCTCACACTGCACATAAAGTGTGAGCTATTAAATATAACTATAAAAAGAAATGATATTAACAAGCATATTATTGCACTTTATTCAATTTTGTTTTAAAAATCAAATAAACAAAATAATAAAGTGTGCTAATATTATTATATATATTAGTATATAATAAGTTTATAATAGTATTAAATAAAAATATAATTATTTCATTGTACACCTAAAAATACACTGCTTAATTTAATTATTTTCTTTTTTTTCCTTTTTACTGTTTGATTTCTTTATATGAATTTTCATCATTTTCAAACCTAAAGTCAGCACGCTTTTATTTTGGTGTATTGCCGTAATTGTGCCCAAATTCAACCTTCTGCCAAATTATTACCCCCTGATTGAAGTTGTTACCTAATTGCCTAATCCTTAAGCCTCCCCCTCAGAATTTAGCACAACACCAGCATGTAAGTATATGCTCTGTCGAGTGAAGCGCATCAGTGAATGAAACATCAGTTTTTCATTTTGCTGTGAAACCATGTCAGTAAGCCAGTGAGCTGTCTGAACTTATTTACACAGTGCATTTTTTATTTTGGTCGTGGATGCTATAGTTTTTACTTTTCAAAATACATTTTAGTCTCATCTTCTATCGTCAACGATATTGCATGTTGATATAATTACATTTATTGACCTTAATGTCGTCTTGTCATCTTCCCCTTTTAGTCACAGAGAAAAGCTTGTCAACGAACATTCAATGTAATTCATAGCCTTAAACAGTGAAGTCTGATTCTTTTTAAGTCTGATTCTTTTCCGTCAACTGAATTTGTTAGCAAAAACTGGCATCATATTGATTATATTTGCCAGTATACTGGATCAGTCACAGTCTGATTGAGTGCACTGGTTTATCTACTTCACTAAAAAGAACAGGTTCAAAAGAATGATTAATTCTGGATATTGAACTGGAAATCACTCCAGTTTGACTGAGACTATGGATAACAGGTAATAATGTGGTAAATAATGTACAGTTTCTTGCACAGAGCGATTATTTTGTTCCACAATACCTCAACATATTCGTCAGGAGCCACAGGTATTAATTTTTTTGTTCCCTGATATGCCTGTATTCCCTGAAATAAATAAATATATATATATATATATATATATATATATATATATATATATATATATATATATATATATATATATATATATATATATATTTAACTGCTCTACAGAAGAAAAAAAATCACCTACATCTTGGATGGCCTGAGGGTGAATAAACTAAGAGTAAATTTATTTCTGGATGAACTATACATTTAATATTATAGATGAAATAAAGAAAATAAAGAAAGTATTAAAAAATGTATATATACCAAAAATTCATCTCGGATAAAAAACTTTGCCCTGGATACTTTTGGGTCTTCTCCGGGATCAGGGGTCGCTGTGCATATAAAAACAGATATTATATAGACATTATGCCATATAATCAATTTTAAAAATGGAAGTGGGCATATTAAAGGATGGCTGAGTTTGCCAAGTCTTGAATGAAATTATAAAACAATAATATCCACCTTATTTTACAAAGGGTTTTTACACATCTACCAGACAAAGTCAATTTCAAGCACTTTCAATCGTTTTCAAGGTGCAAATTCAAGGTTTTGGAGCACACTTTTAGACAAAAAGGGATGATGGTAAGAAATTACTGTCACTAAAAGATTTATATAAACATTAAAACAATGCCTGTAATAACTTATTAAAATAACTTAAAAAATGTCATTACAGGTTAAGTAAAAATATAATAATCTCATGCATACAGGCTATCAAAATGGTCCTCTCTAAAGTAATTTCTTTCTAGTTAATTAACAAGGTAATATTATGTGACATACTGTTTACAAGTGGTTGAAGTGCTGGAAAAACAAGATTTATTGTTTGAGTTTGAAGAGTGAATGGGGAATGATTATTTTAATACAGTTAAAAATAAAGCTGATTATATGGAACATACAGTATTTGTAAAGTTACAGAGAGTTAAACAGTTTGGGATGGCCTGCTGAGCCTTAACCTACAAGATTCATGTCTTTTACAAGATAAATAAAACACAGTAAAATATTTTGTATTCTTTCTTGTGAGTTTTGTCCATTTTAAGTTCAAAGTGATCCTCACATGAAGACTGCAGTAAGTTTAATGTGGCCCTAAAGCACAAATAAATGAGGAAAGTTTAATCAGTGTGAATGTTTGATGCTGTTCAATTTTGATGTCAAATATTTAAGTCCATGTTTGACAATATGTGTAGACCTTGGCTTAATGTATAATTCTATGTTAAGCATGAGCAGTCAACAAGGGCTTGGCAGATGGGGGGTGGGCCAGAGTTTTTTTTTTTTTTTTTTTTTTTTTTTTTTTAGGGGTGGCCACTTTGGAGGCACCACTGGGTAGAGTGTTGATCAACAATGCCAATGACACGGTTTCAAATCCCAAACAAATTTGCTTGTTTTAATTTATTTCTTGAATCAATGCAGATATTTGTGTGTATTCTGTAGTTCTAAAACACACCGATTTGGTGCATCTTTTTTTTTTTTTTTTTTTTTTTTTTTTTTGATAGAGCATGTTCATTTTTAGAGTAAACAACAAATATTATTCAATAGTGTGACTTTACATTTGTATAATTCCAGCCGGAGGAGGTAGGGGATTGGTACAGTTCAATTAGCTTCATTGCGGGGTTGAAGATACAAAGAATTGATTTACCACTCAAATGTCATGATGTATTCAAATGTATTTTCATTAGGTTCTAAAAACTGTAATCTATTTAAAAAGTTTAAAATGAGCTCCGTTGCCTCTGCCACGATCTAGTGCTCATCCTGGTGGCTGCCAGGTTGAGGGCTATTTCCAGCAGTAGCATGGGTGGTATGAGGGTTACAGTGGTGGCAAACCACTCAGGGAACCAACCCTCGGGGGACCATCGCTCCTCTAGCGCTTCTCAAACAGTTGAGCCGCTGGGAATATGCTGGGCCCTCTTCAAAGAGCGTACCAGCGGTATCCTTTGGGGCTCCTCCCGATGACTGGAAGTCGATCACTGCATTTGAGGGAGAGCTCTCTGGAGAGGAAGATTTGGCTGCACTGCCACCCTCTGGTGTGGTGGCAAGGCCTGAATTGGATCCGGAGATGTCGGCTATGCTTTCCCGGGCCACCGAGAGGGTAGGGCTCGAGTGGAATTCTTCACTGTCTACCGAGCCCTCGAGGTTGGACGATTGGTTTCTCAGGGGGGCTCACGCTGGTTCTCTGAAACCCGCCTCAGTGCCTTTCTTCCCGGAGGTGCATGAGGAACTCACCAGCTCATGGATGGCACCTTTTACTGCTGGAAACTGAACTGGTGGTTCCTCCTCCCTCACCACCCTCGACGGTGGTGCAGCTAGGGGGTATACCTGTCCTGGCCCCATCAAACCTAGCGGTGAGAGCAAGAGCAAGAGGCCCTGGGACAGGCAACCCAGAGGGAGGGAGGGAGGGAGAGGGAGGAAGCTGCTCTTTGGGGGATGGTGAAGGCACCTCTCCCTCCGCCGTAGGAGGGCCGGGTGGAGAATCTGGAAAATCCTGATGACAGAGTGGTTTTCTCTGTCTCTGGGTCCCAGGAGGGCATGGAGAGTCACCGACAGACCAACACCAGACCACACACATCCTCCTCCTTTGCTAGCAGGCAGCAGCAGGCGGTTCGAGAGCATCAACAAAGGCCCTACTCATGCACCCTCTGCAAACCTGTGGAACCAGGTAAGCATTGTACCGCACACTCAGACACCTCTTCGGTCTGCTCAAGCCGCCCGAGTTGGGTCCCTGCGTTCCACCTTGATGCCCCACTGCGGGTACGGTGGTGGTTCCGTTTGTCCCACTTGCACAGTGTCTGGGTGCCTGGCTAGTGCTACCCATCCCATCTCGCTGGCTTTTTTGGACCACCAGCCTCGGCTATGCGATTCAGTTCACCCGGCGTGCCCCCAATTTCAGCGTCATCCGCTTCACCACAGTGAAGGAGGCAGATGCTCCTGTCTGGCCTGCGGAGATCGCAGTCATACTGCCGAAGGATGCGATGGAGCCGGTCCCTCCAGCAGATATGAGGACGGGGTTTTACAGCCCTTGCTTCATCGTACCCAAGAAAGGCGGTGGGTTACGACCAATCTTGGACCTGCGTGTCGTGAACTGGGCCCTTCACCGGTTACCATTTAAGATGTTGACACAGAAACATCCGTCCCCGAGACTGGTTTGCAGCGATCGACTTGAAGGACATGTACGTTCATGTGTCGATCCTTCCGTGCCACAGACCTTTTCTGTGGTTTGCGTTCAAAGGACGTGCATACCAGTACAAGGTCCTGCCCTTCGGGCTGTCCCTGTCTCCCCGTGTCTACACGAAAGTCGCAGAGGGGGATCTTGTTCCTGAAAGAGAGCAGGGTGTTCACATCATCAACTATCTCAACGATTGGCTTATACTAGCAGAGTCTCGAGATCAGTTGTGCGAGCACAAGGATCTGGTGCTCCGGCACCTCAGTTGGATTCGGTCAAAGAAACAGCAGGCCAACTCTCCCCGATGCAGAGGATCTCTTTTCTCTGTATGGAGTTGGATTCGGTCAAAGAAACAGCAGGCCTCAAAGAGGAACGTGCACGGTCGGTGCTGAGCTGCTTGAATTCGTTCAAGGGCAGGACAGCAGTCCCACTGAAACTATTTCAGAGGCTTCTGGGGCATATGGCAGCTGCAGCGGCACTTACACCGCTGGGCTATTGCATATGAGACCACTTCAGCACTGGCTTCATGGCCGAGTCCTGTGGTGGGCGTGGCAGCGTGGCACTCACCGTGTCCAAGTAAAACCGGCATGTCACCAAACCTTCACTCCGTGGTCAGATCTTACATTCCTATGGGCAGGAGTGCCCCTAGAACAGGTCTCCAGGCATGCTGTGTTTTACACGGATGCCTCCCCCACCGGCTGGGGAGCCACGTACAATGGGCACACAGTGTCAGGCTTTTGGATGGGCCCCCATCTGCACTGGCATATCAATTGCCTAGAGTTGACAGCAGTGCGCCTTGCCTTGAACCGTCTCAAAGGAAGCTTACGAAGCAAGCATGTGCTGGTACAAATGGACAACACAGCGACCATTCCGTACATCAACCGACAAGGCAGTCTGCGCTCCCATTGCATGTCACAACTTGCCTGCCACCTCCTCCTTTGGAGTCGGAAGGTTCTGAGGTCACTTCGTGCCATTCACATTCCAGGCCTGCTCAACTGTATGGCCAACGAGCTGTCTCAAGCTACGTGGATGGGCCCCCATCTGCACTGGCATATCAATTGCCTAGAGTTGACAGCAGTGTGCCTTGAACCGTCTCAAAGGAAGCTTACGAAGCAAGCATGTGCTGGTACAAATGGACATCACAGCGACCATTCCGTACATCAACCGACAAGGCAGTCTGCGCTCCCATTGCATGTCACAACTTGCCTGCCACCTCCTCCTTTGGAGTCGGAAGGTTCTGAGGTCACAGTTGAGCAGGCCATTCACATTCCAGGGCTGCTCAACTGTACGGCCAATGAGCTGTCTCAAGCTACGCTCCTGGGAGAGTGGCAACTCCATCCCCAGATGGTCCAGCTGATTTGAAGACGTTTGTCGGAGCCACTCAGGTAGACCTGTTTGCCTCTCCAGAAACCTCTTACTGCCAGTTTTTCTACTCCCTGACCAAGGGAACACTAGCCACGGACGCACTGGCACACAGCTGGCCGCAGGGCCTGTGCAAGTAGTCAAGTCAAGTCATGTCTGCTTTATTGTCATTTCTTCCACATGTACAGGAAATACATACAGATAATTTAAACTGCGTTACTCTCAGACCCTTGGTGTATACAAATAACATTAACAGTAGCACATAAAAATACAGATAGATACAGATTAAATATAAAATACAACTATACAAATAAGGGCATGTAAAAAAAATTAAAAATAAATAAAGTTAAATAAAACAGCACCAGGCATATGGTAGATAGAGTGCAAACCAGTGAAGTTAACAAACAGTGCAGATAAAAAGATTGCAGTACAAAAGAGCTTATTCAGTCTGATTAAAGTGACAAAGAGCTCAGAGAGCAGTTTTTTATTTAAACTGACTGAAGAGGTAGTTGAATAAGGTAGTGAGCAGACAAATGATGCAAAAAGTGTCTGGTTCAGGTCAAAGTTTGTTAGTGGGAGGGGGGAGTGGAAGGATGTGAAAGCTTGGGGGGAGGTGGGGGCAAAAGAGGGGAGGGGGTTCGGGGGTGGGCAAGGTCGGGAGGGAGTTCAGCTTCCTGACAGCCTGATTAATGAAGC
Source organism: Cyprinus carpio (assembly GCF_018340385.1). Lineage (NCBI taxonomy): Eukaryota > Metazoa > Chordata > Actinopteri > Cypriniformes > Cyprinidae > Cyprinus > Cyprinus carpio. Next base: position 8,005,910 of record NC_056595.1, on the reverse strand, counting down.
TGTTCTTCAGTCTACTGGTCCTGGCCTGGAGAGTCTGCAATCTCCTCCCTGATGGCAGCAGACTGAAGAAGCTGTGTGACAGGTGAGTGCGATCACCTGCGATGCAGAGGGCTTTGCGAGTGAGACAGGTTCTATAAATGTCCTGGAGGGAGGGGAGAGAGACACCAACGATCTTCTCAGCTGCTCTCACTATGCGTTGAAGGGTCTTCCGCCAGGATGTGTTGCAGATGCCATACCACACAGTGATGCAGCTTGTCAGAATTCTCTTGATGGAGCCTCTGTAGAAGAGCACATGATGGGGGCCGGGGCTCTGGCTCTTCTCAGTTTGCGGAGGAAGTATATACACAAATAAAAACATGTTATTTTTATTTATTTATTCATGTTATTTTTATTTATTTATTTTTATTTCACACCCAGGAACTTGGTGCTGCTCACTCTCTCCACAGTCACACCGTTGATGGTCAGAGGAACATGTTGAATGTGTAATCTCCTGAAGTCAACAACAATCTCCTTCGTCTTCTTTTCAATCAGAGAGAGATTGTTGTCACTGCACCATCCGGTTGTCACTGCTCTGTTGCTAATGAGACCCACTACAGTTGTGTCATCTGCAAACTTAATGAAGAGTTTGGAGTTGTGTGACGGTGTGCAGTCGTGGGTCAGCAGAGTGAAGATGAGGGGCCTAGCACACATCCTTGGGGGGCCCCAGTGTTCAGTGTGATGGTGCTGGATGGGTTGCTGCCGACCCGTACTGCCTGAGGTCTTCCAGTCAGAAAGACCAACAGCCAGTTGCACAGCGAAGTGTTAAGCCCCAGCTGGACCTGTTTGTGAATGAGCTGTTGAGGGATGATTGTGTTGAATGCTGAACTGAAGTCTATGAACAGCATTCTTACGTATGAGTATTTTTTGTCTAGATGTGTGAGTGCTGGGTGGAGGGTAGTGGCGATGGCATTATTGGTCGAGCGGTTGGACCGATATGCAACCTGGAAGGGGTCAAGGAAGGGGGTGGGGGGGTAGTTGGGTATGGGGTTAGGGGTCAGACTTGATATGGTGCATGACTAGCCGTTCAAAGCACCTCATGAAAATAGGAGTAATTGAAGCATGTGGGGACAACAGCCTGACTTAGTGAGATGCTGAAAATGTTTGTGAAGTTCCACTGCACAGTCTCTCAGTACACACCCAGGAATGTTGTCAGGACCTGGAGCTTTTCGTGCGTTGATCCTGCTGAAGGATCTCCTCACACTGTCCGGGGACAGCCTCATCACCTGGTCATTGGGAGGAGGTGGAGTCTTCTGTGCAGTGGTGCTGTTTTGTTCCTCAAAGCGAGCGAAGAAGGTGTTTAGCTCATTCAGCTGGGAGATGGTGCTGTCACAGGTCTGCAGTGGGGGCTTGTAGTCCGTAATATTCTGTATTGCCTGCCACAGGCTCTGAGTGTCTCTGCTGTTGCTGAATCGATGGGCTATCCTCCTGGAGTACTGTCTCTTAGCCTCTTTGATGCCGCGGGATAGGTTGGCCCTAACTGTCCCCAGGCCCACCTCATCTCCAGCTCTGAAGGTAGCGTTCCGAGCCTTCAGGAGTCTGTAGACCTCCCCTGTCATCCACGGCTTTTGGTTGGCCCGGACAGTGATGGTCTTTGTGACTGTTACATCATCAATACACTTGGTGATGTAGGCAGTGACAGTCTCTGAGTACTCTTGGATGTCTGTCGTGTTATTGTATGTGGCAGCCTGCTTAAACATATTCCAGGCAATGGTGTCAAAAAAGTCTTGAAGAGCCACTGACGACCCTTCCAGCCACACTTGTATTTGTTTGTGAACTGGTTTCGTGAATTTAAAGAGCGGTGTGTATGCAGGCATTAGCATGACAGTGATGTGGTCTGAGGCACCAAGGTGGAGGAGGGGGAGGGCCTTGTAAGCTCCTCTCTGGGTGGTGTAAACAAAGTCCAGAGTGTTGTTAACCTGTGTTGGAAAGTCTACGTGTTGGTGTATTTTTGGGAACACAATCTTTAAATCTGCATGGTTGAAATCCCCAGCTAAGATGAGAAAAGCTTAAGGGTGGGCTGTCTGCTGCTCACTTATGTGCTGGTACAGTTCATTTAGTGCCTCACTCCTGTTGCTGGAGCAGGGAGGGATGTATAGAATGGCCAGAACGGTAGATAAAATGGCTGGCACTTAATAATCATAAACTCCTCCAGGGGCGAGCAGTGTTTGCAGACCACAACAGCATCGCAGCACCACGCATCATTGATGTAAACACAAAGCCCGCCGCTGTGGGTTTTACCTCCCTCGACGAGAACTCTGTCTGCTCGATAGCATGCCAGCTGATCAAGAAGAATAGCGCAGTCTGGAACACTGTTGCTGAGCCATGTTTCTGAGAACACAAAAACACAACAGTCTCTTACAGTCCTCTGAGTTGAGCGTAGTAGTCGTATGTAGTCCAGTTTATTGTCCAAAGAGTGTACGTTAGCCAGTACGATGGTGGGGATAGCTGGCTTGTGTGGGTTAGCCATTAACCTGTCCGGAAACCTCCATGCTTACCCCTCATCTGCTTCCTCTCATGCCGCTTATGGCGCCTCTGCTGTGGGTGAGATGCAGTAGTGGGGGTCGGTGATGGTGTAGGCCTCCGGAGCAGACCGAGATCCCACAGCTCTTCCGCATGCGCAGAGTTTAACTCTAAAAATGTGGATCTGTCGACATCAAGCAGAAACTCACGACAATATGTGCACTTAAAGACAGGTAGTCGCGATGAAGACCTACAAAAACACTGCAACTCACAAGACAAAAAACACGAAAACGTAGATCAGACACAAAGCTTTAGGACCTCAGACCAGCTCTTTGTCTGTTACGGAGGCCGGCAGAAGGGGAAGGCCGGCGGAACGTCCGGCGGAACGTCCGGCACCAGGGCTTCACTCGATGAGTCCTTGAGAACCAGTAGAAGGCTGGGTTCCATATGTGAGACCTAAGTGGATCCCATATGTGTAAAGTCAACAGTATAGCCTCAGAGCCCATGTTTACCCGGCATTTCTAAGAGGGTTACAATCACCTCCAATTTTCCATATGCACCTAAACAGATGTTCATATGTGTATTTGCTTCCTAAACCTCCTTTGGGAAGGATGGGGCTTCTCGATTTTCAACTGAATCAGTTTTAGATTAAGCATTCTTCCAAACCTTTTAGCATTTTCATAAAAAAACAAAAACAAAAAAAACAATAGGCTACTATTTCATTTTTTTTTCTTTAGTTTTAGTCGTTTTAGTTTGAATAAAGTTTTAATAAGGTTGTGTAACCATCAGAACAAGGGTTACAACAGTAACGGAGTACAGTAACCCTTCCTGTTGGTCACCTTCAATGTTGTGTTGAACAATTAGGGGTCCCTATGGAAAGTGCCACAACAGCTGAACTGTGTTACGAGGATTGACGATGCAGATGTTGGCAAATGACAGTGTGTCAGTGACAAATGCATGCAGAGTAAGGTTACCTACCCAGCGCATAGTCCTTTGTACCATTGAAGGAATCAAATGAACATTACTCACCATGGGGAAGTCGCAGTTCCTTTCTCTCAACTTTTTTATAGATTTATATTTTAATATAAACTTTGACCAAGACCAAAAGGTTTATGCTGGGGAAGCATGCCCTAAGTGGGCAAGGTTGAGGTGACATATGGAAGACGTGTGGACTGACACACAGGGCAGTACCACATATGGAATGACACTCTGCGGTAGGGCCTAACTGAGGAGGAATGGAACAAATACCAATGCAGAGAATGGACAGACAAGTTTCTGTCAAAGGAAAGACATGGCATTACCAGGAGGGAAACCATACTGTGGAAAAAAAATCAAATATGGAATTACTGATAGGGAATCAATACATATGGGCACCTAGCCCAGTACAGGGGCTGGGCCAGGCAAGCAGTGCAAGTAATGGGTCTAGCATTGGACTCTTCCCCCCTGCTTAGGGGAACAGCGATTTAAGACACCAAGCTAGACCTCCTGCAGAGTTAGGGAGGAAACTGGCTCAACCTGGAGAATCTCACAATGGTATTAGGTGTCAACCAGTCGGCAGCTCTGCAGATGTCTGTCAGAGAGGGCTGGGTCTGCTTTCCCAAGGGGCAGTGCTTGCAAGTTCACCACCTGGTTCCATAAGGGAGTGGAAGCATTGTATTTGGCTGTGCAGCCAGTGCACAACAGATCTCGCAAGTGATCTAAAATGAGTCACTTTTAAAGCTCTTCATAATTTAGTTCCTCTTTCTCTTTCAGACCTTCTTCAAACATACGTTTCATTGTGCTTTTTAAGGTCATCCTTAGCAGATTTACTGACTTTTCCAAAATGTAAATTAAGTACTATGGATGCTGTGCTTTTAGTTGTTCAATGCCAAAACCTTGGAATTCATTTCCATTATATATACGCCAGTTAGATTCCATTTTCCAGTTCAAAACTCAGATTAAAACTTACTTAGATCGATTTTTACAGTATAGAATTGATTTTTGTTTTTTGATTATTAGTATGATTTTCATCACATATTGAAAGAATTGTATGTTTGTAATTTGTGTTTTGCATTGCTTTGTATATTACTGGTTTTGTCCCCTATGCAGTAAAAGGGTCCTTGAGTGACCATAGTGCCTGTATGAACATTGTTTTAATGCTGAAGTAAGCTTTTTCCTAATGCCAGTTTCAAATATCAACCATAACGGACAATGTTATAACAACAGGAAGCAGCTGACACTGGAAGCCCTGCACATTAAGGTAAAAATGGCTCTGAACGTTGTTATGTTAAAAACAAGGTGGAGTGCTGAAAACGAAGACAAAAATTATGGTGACACTTTATAGTTGTGAAGTGTTATGCCACCCAAACACTACATGACTTTCATTGTCGGACTGCAGTTCTTTTCACAATACTTAGATGTCTGTTGTCCACAACGTCAGTTCCAGTGAAAACATTTTTCACACTACAGAACTTGGATCTCAGACAGGGCATTGGAGCTTCTCTCAGATCATATCTTTCTTAGTGATCATCACTCAATTTTGGGCTTTTGCATGCGATCTCTCTAGATGAACAAATAATGATTTAAACATAACATTCTCACATAAAATACAGATAAAATAGAACGGATAATTATATTGCTCCGGATCTTCAGTTACAAAAACAGAGCCTAGACACAAAAAAATTGTATAAAACATATCGACAGCTTCTAAGAAAAATATTATGTACACTAAGCTTTAAATTACGATCGGTTATAAACCCATGTGCGTTTCATTTTTTTCAGCTCTCCATAAATATTAACTTAAAACATTCTGACATTATTACTCAACAATTAGTATAAATCCTATGAATTATTCTGTCGTTTTGCCCTGGGTACTCAGCCATTTCACACAGCATAGGCACCAATTCCGTGGGTGCTAGAGCTGTACCCTATGCCCATGAGCAAGGCACTGAACTCACAATTGCTCCCTGGGTGCCAAATAGCTGCCAACTCCTCCGGGTGTGTGTTTGTGTTCACCATTCACTGCTTTGTATGTGCACTTGAATAGGTTCTGAGTATGGGTTACCATAAAACAGGTCACGTCAATTTATTTATTTTTTTTACATGAAAGGGAACACTCATTTTACCTATTTATGGAAATGTTTACGCAAATGTATGTTTCGTTTTTTTATCCATCATATTTACTGTATTTAATTTTTTTTTAACTCCTGTTCTTAATAATCATTTTATGCATTTACTGATGTAACTTTGGCCTCAAATGTTTTATGAGGAGGTTTTTGCACAGCTGTAGTTTCATAGAGACTACAGCTGTAGACTGTTTTTATTAATAACTTTTTTTTGTACGCTTTTTTTTATTTACACATTTGCACACCTGCTTTAAATAAACATCATATTGGATACCAACTTTGTTTCTGTTTTACATCTCCATTGTGATTTTCCATGTGACCACTCAGGTGTATTTCAATGCTTGATTATTTTATCAAATGCACAAACTGCAACTCAATGATTCCATTATCTGCTAACAAAAGTTCAGACTTCATGGATTCAGTTTAGATTCCAGAAATATCATGGATAGGTCCGTTCCATGAACAGTAATGCCATCTATCAGTATGTGCTAACAACTACTAAGGCTAAGCTTAGGGTTTAATTTAGGATTAGAGGTTAGTTCCAGTGTTGTGTAGACAACCAGAACTGTGATTGACATAACCAATGAAATCTATAGAACTGGCTGTGGGGAGGGTTTTGCACTTAGCTGGTTAGGGGAAAAAATCTCACCACTCAAAAGGACTGTAACAAATGTTTAATAAAAAGTTGCATTTTAAATCATCCTTATCTGTCAGTTTGACTGAATAAGCCGTATTTTTTTCTTTTTATGCTCTACTTCTATTTTTCAGGAAAATGACAAAAGTCTTGATATTTTAATGTGTACATTGATATCACAAGAAAATCTCTCATTTAATGAACATATCTCATAAATAATAAACTGGAATGCACAAAGAATATCTTGTTTATAAGTATATTATGCTCATATACAGGTCATTACCTTCAGAAGGAAGAGTGTAGCGAGCATACTCTGGGAAATAATCTTCAAGTTTGGATTTTCCTGCCAGGATCTTTTCTGCCAGCATGTCCTGTTTGTTCAGAAATAAGATCACGGAGATGGTCCTTAAAAACCTGTTTGAAAACACAAAGTGAGACATGTCTTTCTATTTTTATATCTGCTGACATTTTTATTCAGACATGTTCAGCTGCAGCTTTGAGCCCTTCTTGAGATTGCACTGTAATATTTAAAGGTGCCACCTGTCTCTTCTATTTGACTTAAAAATAAAATGTATGTAATATTTAGGCATGGGTGCAATGACCAAAAATATCACAGTATGAAATTATATATCATGATAAGTGTATATGACCATATAGGCATAGGCGGAGTTTGGACCAGATCCAATCGTTTTTACCAGAGCTTTTAACAAAACAAATATTTTCACATTTTCTCATTTTATTTGTATTATCTTATTTTTTTAATGAGTAAGCTAAGGTTAAATTATCTAAGGGATAATGCACTGCTAGATGTGCATTAAATGATTTTAATGCAGCATTTGGAGGCAAAAAAAAACAGCATAACGCGAAGTGGTTGCATCTGCGAAGTGCATTAAAATGGTTTAATGGACAGCTAGCCGTGCATTATCCTGCTTAGTAGTGACTAGGTAGTGACTGCCCATTTTTGGTAGTGACAGTAATACTTTGGTAGAGACCACATCACATTACAGAATTTTAACATTACTAAAACATACTAAAATACAAAAAATTTGCATAACTGTACTAAAGAAAAACTATAATAATTTCCCCCATATATGAGGATTATGTGTTCCTCTGTCACTACCGAAACAATGATGACATGTTTCGGTCTTGACAGTTTCGGTTAGGGCTGTGCAATTAACTAAAAATACCCCCAACCAACATTATGCCCTCCAACCACCATAAAAACAAAATAAACGAGATAAAACGATTAATGCACACATTCCGCCCCCTTTTGCAGTGCTGCGCTTTCGTTCCTCCAAAAAAAAAGCCCAATTTCCCATGCAAATCAGTAAAATCAAGTAATGTGACTTTTGCAAAATGGGACGTGCTTGATTTATCGAACTATATTTATTCATGTTTTTAATAGCGTTAAATGAGAACTTGCTCTGCTCCTCAGGAAGATATATGCACTCAGAGATGGAACAGAACATGGACATGTAAAGTAATCTTTTAGCTCAAGGTGTGTGCCTAAATGGTCAAATACACACAAAAATGTGTCAAAATTATGCGCTTAGTGATTATTAATGTATACCTACATTGGTCATGTAATAAATAAACGTAAAGAGTTGAAAATGAAAATATGCGTGAAATGGTAAATTGGATCTGTGCATTCAAAATCACACACTGCTCATGAGTGAAGGATTTTTGTAGCTTTAATAAGAAAAAAAAAAAATTTCTTACAGTGAACACTATGCTGTTTTATTTTACATTTGATTATTCATTTCTGTAGTAGGCTATAAACTGCTTGAGACTTGTATAAAAAAAAAATAATTAAAGCACAGTTTCTTTCATTTGTATCTTTTTATTCTATTGTGTTTGTCCTTTGCTTTTTTATTACTGACAGTTTAATTATTTTCAATAATTTTGAGGTCTTTTTGTTTGTTTGTTTGTTTGAAATTCCGCTGGTCTCTACAATGTAGATGTCATACCAACCTTATTTACAGGAAATACATATTTGATATGTATCACCATCTTTAAATAAATCACTCATCTAAAATTCTGGTCATATGGCCCCCTCATAATCGTGTTAAATAATCGTGATTACAATATTGACCAAAATAATCGTGATTATGATTTTTGCCATAATCGAGCAGCCCTACTTTCAATAGTGACAATTTTATGGGATGAACCCCCTTTTTTGTGTCACAAACTTTATATTTATAACTTTATATTGCACTCCTATATAACTATATTTATAACTTTATATTTTGGACAGCCACCTCCCAATTGAAAGTACCCAATAAATTATGATTTTATATATATATATATATATATATATATATATATATATATATATGCTGCAATATATATATATATATATATATATATATATATATATACTACCGGTCAAAAGTTTCAGAGCAGAACAATTTTTTATGTTTTTTTTACAGGAGTTTCTTATGCTCATCAAGGCTGCAATTATTTGAGCAAAAATACAGGAAAAAAAATCAATATTGTGAAATATTATTATGATGTAAAATAACGTTTTTCTATTTTAATAAACATTCAAATCTATTATACAATACAGTATGTATGTATATATATATATATATATATATATATATATATATATATATATAAACACATATATAAAGCTTAGATACTTAAGAAGGATACTTAATATTTTCAAAATTACAAATTTATTTTCCATTTAACATGTTAATTTGGTACAGTTTAATTATGGAAAAAATAACTTATTAAAATTATTAAAGCATTTAACAAACCTGGCCCAGACCTGTACACCATCTTATATTGTATGCAGTTGCTTAGTGATGAACACAATGCAAGATGACAACTGTGTGATGCAGCCTATTAGAACACAGTTACATTCCCCTTGAGCTCAAGATTCATTTTACACAGTAGAATATTTCAACTTTATTCTTGTATTTTTATGACTTTATACTCAAAATATTTTGACTTTATTCACTAATTTTGACTTTATTCTCAAAATATTTTGACTTTATTCTTGTATTTCTATGACTTTAATCTCGTAATCTTAGAGATTTATTTTTTTTTTTTTTAACGTGGCACTAAAACATTGTCGTACATATGTGATGGACATCAGTTATAATTATCTTTGGTATGTCCTTTGAAGGTTTCTTGAGTAAAACAGATCCTTATTTAATGAAGCATATACAGAAGACCTAAACCGGAAGAGACACGACCTGTTTTAGAACTGCATCTCTGAGCAACAAACAGAAGTGTTTCAAGAACGAATCCATGATGAGTGAGCCAATGATTCAGTGACCCACTCATTAAGACAGTCACTTGCTTTGTTTCTGAATGAATCAACAGTTTTAATAAATCGGCTGAAAAAAAGTTACTGAATGATTAACTTAAGACTATTATATTATTAAGACTTGCTGACACCTACTGGTGTTTTTAGCTTCATATTTATAATATCATGTTATCATTATAAAAAAATAATAATTATTTCACATTTTTTATATTCAGTTTTTGAAACCCATTAATTTATATAATTATATTCATAGCATTATGTATGCAATTCTGATTAAAGTGTGAATGCGTTCATGTTAATGCTGAACAGTTTGTGTACATAAACCTAAATGCTACTTCAGATTATGGCCACATTGTGGCCTTTAGTTTATGTGAAATAAATTCTATATTCAACAAAAAACTTTTTTTTTTTTCTAAAGCTACATTTTTGTAATGTCTATACATTGCTTTTCTAATTTAACATAATAATGACTTTAAATGATCTTCTGGGGGTAATTTCTCAGCCCAAATTATTGTGTGATTAATTTGCGATGAATTAGATAAATATCCAACACATTGCCCAGCCTCTAATAACAATAATTGTCCGTTATACCGTTACAAACGCATATAAGTATTTTAGGGTAACTTTTGTAGCACTTGGGATGGGAAATGAGAAAACCCAAGAAACAGCATAACTGTGAAACCTGTTAGTCCAGATGCTGCGGAACAGATCAAGAGACTCGCGCAGCCGGTTAGTGCTGTTGTCTTCCCTTATGACCATGTTATAACTGCTACTGGCTGCCACAAAGATGATGGCGGTCACATCTGTGATTATAAACAGGAAGAGATATATTACCACCAAACACACACTTTTTGGATAGTTCACTTAAAAATTGAAATTGTCATCATTTGCTCACCCTCATGTCATTCCAATCATTTATTTATTTGATTTACATCTGAAGAATGAATGACATGCATACACACAAAGGTAGGCACGCAAACACACTAGATCAAACCTCACTAGATGTTATGCTTCACAAATTCAAAACGTGCACTCAAGGCAAAACAACGGTGGGGATACTGGGCAAGTAATGTAATTGCAGTATGGCTGAACATGGTGTAATATCGATAACACTGACTACCAAAGCAAGACTAGCATGCACAAGATTTTGCATTTACCATATGTAATCTGTTCATAATATAAAGAAACCTAATTTCTTCACAAGACTAAAGATTAAACTGCTCGATTCATATGGATTTGTGTTATAAAAGTTTAAGTTGTGTTTGTGTGTGTGTGTATTTTGAGGGTAAGTAAATGATGCCACAATGTTCATTTTGGGTAAACTAACCCTTAACCTAAATACTATTAGTTACTTTCAGATATATCAACAACAAAATAGTTTTTGTAAATTTGTTTACTGAAAAAAAAAGTTACATTGAGGAGTCTGCAAGCTCACCATTAAAGCACTGAATCCATTTCCTTCTTTCATCTCTCTGACCACCCACATCAAACATACTGACACACAGGGAGAACAAAAATAAGAAATGTTTCTGTATGAAACAAGTATTTATATAAATGTAGTAATTGAATCCAGTTATGAATCATTAGATCAATTATAGATATATAGTGGGGTCCAAATATCTGAGAATACTAGTGTAAATGCTTTGATCCTTTTTTTTTTTTTTTTTTTGCTTTCTTGCCACTGTCGCCTTTGGCTTGCTTAGTTGGGGACACCTAATTTTTGGCAATACTGTTGACTTTATTCCACAGACACTATTTGAAGAGAACTCATTTGAGCGGGACGATGATATCAACGAATCAATAAACTGACTTTAGCTGAAACCTTAACTGTTTTTTATAAAAAAAAATAAAAAAAAAAAAACAACAGGCTGATCTAACTAGCAAAGAATTTCTTCACAGCAACTCATAAAGTAAATCAGTAGATTGTATGGTCCCCACATGCTACTTGCTGGCTTCGGCTGCTTTAATAATGTCCCAGAGGTTTTCAATTGGATTCAGGTTTGAGGGAATGTTAGGGCCAGTCAATGGCATCAATGCCTTTGTTATCCACTGCCTACAAATTCCGGCCACATGAGGGCAGGCACTGTCATGCACCAGGAGAAACCCAGAGCCCACTGCACCAGCGTAAGGTCTGAACCTGAATGTGAACCTCGTCTCATCCATGAAGAAAACTGGGCACCAGAGGTGGGCTTGCCAATTCTGACATTCTCTGGTAAATCCAGTGGCACGGTGCTGGGCTGTGAGCATAGGTCCCACTAGAGGATGTCGGGCTCTGATGCCACCCTTATTGAGTCTGATTCTGAAAGTTTGTTCAGAAACATGCACACCAGTAGCCTGCTGGAGGTCATTTTGTAGGGCTCTGGCATTACTCCTCCTGTTCCTCAAGATACTTGTCCTGTTTGCTGGGTTGTTACCCTTCAACGGCTTTGTCCAATTCCCCTTATGTAACAGCCCGTCTCCTGGTATCTCCTCCATGCTCTTGAAACTGTGCTTTGAGACACATCAAACCTCCTTGCGACGGCACATTTGGATGTGCTATCCTGGAGGAGCTGGTCTACCTGTGTAAACTGATTTGGTTGCAGGTACTGCCTCATTCTGGCAGTGACAAGGATCATAACAAAACACAAAACTAGAGACAAATCAGTCAAAAAGGATAAGGAAGGATTCCTTGCTGTTGCTTCTCCAATGCTGTTGTCACTTTCATTTGCATCAAAGCAGGTTAAACAGATTCACAATAACTTATGCTTCATAACTTGACATTGATATCCCTGAAGTTTAACTGACTTAGTTTTATACTGTGATGACTAATTGTTTCCTTAATTTTTTTGAGCAATGTATATGAAGCGATATTTGTTTTTGTTTTATTTTATTATTATTTATGTAAAACACGACCATTTACAAAGTTACGACATACTGCTTTTAAAGAATCCCTTGTGTATTTGTGTTTGTGCAATTTACAACAAGTTTCTGATGAGTTAAACATTGTAGTTAACAGCAGTCAAGATGGCAAAACCCCTTTTTTTCAAACATTTCATTTTGATATGATCATGTTTTTGTGTACAACAATGGACGCTTTTCTGTCTTCAGATAAACAAACACTACTACTTGTTGGAAGTGGGGTAACATTAACATACAGTAACCCCCACTCAGGAACTTTTAGTAGTTGTTAGTTACTCTTATCTATCCTTTTGTAAATAAAATTACTTTTATTATAATTGTGCCTTCCTTGTGTTGATTAAACAGTAAGAGGCAAGTTCACAATATCTCTAAAAACCTTCAGATTGGTCAAACTACAACTTCCTCCAATTTATGTAATTCTTATTTATTCAACAATCTTTCATTATTGTTCTTTACTGTCAAGGTGAAATTCCTGGGTGGTGCCCCATAAAATAGTGTGACCAAAACTAAATATTAATATTTATATTTAAGCCCAAAGCCATAACACTTGTGGTGCTACTTAGATCTAAAATCTCGACATTTAGTGGTGCCCCATGTGAGGCTTTCGTACACTGAAATCACTACAACACTGTAGCCAATCTTAGAAATATAGTCAGCTTTTTTTTTATTTTAGTGGGACTTTCGCAGGAGTGCAGAACCCTGTGAGCACACTGATTCAACAGAATATTTTAAATAAAACAAATTAAAATGGCACAGACAAAATAAAGCTGCTTGGAAATGGTCTTTTAAGCTTTACCATTATTCACATGCTTTCTGATTTCCTCAAACAACTCTCTCCTTTGCTTTCTCTGGTCGATTTTCAGCATGGTGCACACAATGATAGCAATCAGGATAGTGATTACATTTCTCCTTTTAAATAGGCCGAATGACAGATTAAAAGATTGAAGTCATGTGTGATACTAATTAAGGAAAGCAGTTTGTTAAAACACTACTATAATCCAATCTTTTCTAGGTGAACCAAAAAGAAAAAAACCTTGACTGACCATTTTTGAATATATCTGTAGAATAAGCAATAATTTATCTCTTTTCATGCTTTCTTTGCATTGCTCTATGACATACCAAAGGAATGCAGATATATGTGAGACAATTGCTTTTCATTTAATTAGTTTTCAGCAAGAATGAATTTTTAATGAACTGTAAAGGTACCAACAAATGTATATTACTCGCATAACAATGTCATTGCATTGTTGAACTATGGGTAATATGGGTTTGAAAATGTCTATGCATTTGATACATGTCCCCTTTGCTTTAATGACTGCAAAATTCAAGCAGACATGAACAAAACCCGATGATCCATGTTTTCCAGTATGGTTTAAGAAAACTATAACCATTTTGCACTGTAAGAAGTTTACATGGTTAATGCCAAAAAATTGCTTAGGAATGTGCAGATTCATACATATATTCATTTTATGTCCTGGCTTTAATTTTTTAAATTTAAAACTTTATTGCTGGGATTAAAATAAAATAAAAATTCATTTGGAGCCTACAGTAGATTAAAATGCTTTACTTATGTGTAAATATATTATATCAAAAAGCTGACTTACTGAAAGTTGACTTTGTCTACTTGAAATCGAGTTTCAAAAATCCCTGAAGTCAAAACACGGCACCTCAGCAAATCCTGGAAGAAATGGACAAACTCTCAATTTAATGATGCTGATCATTAATATTAATAAATCTACTGTGACAGCGCTCTCACCTGGTCTGTTGGTGTATAGTCACCCTGTCGAACAGACTCAATTCTGTCTAGGAAGCTGAAAAAAAGTTCAAAGACAATTTAAAATACACCATGATTACAATAATACTATACTATAATATGATTAACTAAAACTGTATGATAAATGTTTATCACATCTGACATTCAAAGCAAATTTTGTGTGATTTGTGTTTCTCATGAAATTAATTTCATGACATTTTTATTGCTTTTACATTATGCATTGCTCTGATTGACTTGAACAGACTTGTGTGTGTGTGTGTGTGGGAAGCGGGTTAAATATGTATTTGATTAAGTGTAAATGTGTATGGATGAGTAGGTTGGTGAGACATAAACATACACCAGACAAAGTGACAATCTAAGACCTTCTGCATTGTTGACCAGCTATGGTTTGTGTCAGTGTTGGCCTCCCGGTAGAGCTCTAGCACAGATCTCTTTAGCCATGTTTTCTTGCCTCCAAATTTGGACTGGACAACAACATTTTACATATCTATTGCAACTGTAAAGGTTATGCGGTAAGTACTGCAAGCTTATTAGATACTGCATACCTCTACATACGACACATTTTTTTCTCTTGGTCTGATGTTTTATACAGCCATTTTGAGCTGAACTATACTATACATTTGTAAAGCATATTGTCAGTGTCATCACGAGTGTAAGGAGAGATGAATGTTCATGATATAGTTGACCTGGTTCACTATAGCAGCACAGTGAAGTTAGGATGACCTTTAATAAAATGGTGGCCCCTTTATGCTGAAGGGGAAGTATCAATATTTCCACCTTTTGAATGGCTGCTACAGATGGAGAGACCTACATGCGAAATGATGCACAAAAAACACACAGATAAAAACAAGGTTATATACCACGATTTAATAGGAAAATTTAAAATTGTGGTTTCCAAGGCCTGGAAAAGTCAGCTGGACAAAAGATTTGATGGACATACATTCACTAGCCACTTTTTTAGTTACACCTTGCTAGTGTCGGGTTGGACCCCCTTTTGACTTCAGAACTGAATTAATTTCTCATGACATATTCAGCAAGGTGCTGGAAACATTCTTCATAGATTTTGGTCCATATTAAAAGGGATAGTTCACCCAAAAATTTTGATTATCTCATGATTTTTATTCACCCTCAAAGCATCCTAGGTGTATATGGCTTTCTTCTTTCAGATGAATCCAATTGGCATTATATTAAAAAATGTCCTGGCACCTTCAAGCTTTATAATGACAGTGAATGGGTGTTATTAGTTCAATAATCCAAGAGAAGTTCAATAAAGTGCATCCATTTATCATAAAAAGTGCCCACACAGCTCCGGGGGGTTAATAAAAGCCTCCTGAAGCGAATCAATACGTTTTTGTAAGAAAAATATCCATATTTAAAACTTTACAAGCCATAATTCCTAGCTTCCGCTAACTGACGTACACATGTACACGAGAGAGTCATGTTCCAGGGGATGATGTATGACATAGGACGTAGGCGTAGCGTAAGCTCTGGTGAGAATGTGCTATTCTCGCAAGAACCAAGGTTCATTTACAGGAGCAAAAGTAACAAAGTTTCCTTTGTTTAGCAAAGGAAAACCAGTCTCCTCTTGGCTTACATCGAAATCTTCCAACATTTTTCTTTACAAATCCTCATTTTGTACTTCTAATTCGTGACCAGTGTTGGCTCTCTCCTCCGCACTTCTGCATTTGTCACTTGTCTCGGAGCTTACTCTACGCGTACGTCATCCACTGGAACTGAGTTCTATTGTGAATGTGCATACAATAGTGGAAAGTAGTGGAAAGTAAAGTGGATATTTTTATTACAAAAACACATCAATATGCTTCAGGAGGCCTTTATTAACCCTTTATTTGTCGGCTGCACATGCACGATGCAAATCTCCCATTCCACCACATCCCAAAGGTGCTCTATTGAATTGAGAACTGGTGACTAGAAATGCACGGATCGGCTCAAACCTCACCCGAATCCACTGCTTCTAAAAATTTATCCACCATCGACCGACCCGCATATCTATATTTTTCTCTGATTTAGATATCCGCCCCTACCAACAGCCAATTATCACATTACAATTATTCTAATTCTTAGTTTTGAATGATGATAGGATGAATGGATGGTTCATTTTTAACAGAAGATTTAATGATGTCAAAGCTGGTCTGCACATCACTGCACATGTCTGCGCTGCATTACGGCCCCAACACAGCTCCAACACCCCCACCTTAACTCACTCCTCACACAAACATAAACATTCAAAAATCACCCATACTCCAGTCTTCAGTGTAACATAATCCTTCAGAAATCATTCCAATATGTTGATCTACTATCAGTGATGTTCTTTTTAGCTTTTCATCTATCAAATAATCCTAAACAATATGTCAGAGGTTCCAAAAATATTAAGCAGCAAAACTCTTTCCAGCACTGGTAATAAATCAATATATTAGAATTATTTTTTGAAGGATCATGGCTCTGGAAACTGGAGTAACAGCTGATTAAAATTCTGATTTGCATCACTGAAATAAATTATATTTTAAAGTATGTATTATATATGTATAAGTAACCTCTGACAAAGAGAAGAGTGAAAACTCCTCACATGACCGCTAAGTTACCGAACATGTGAACATAACGAACCAAATGCACACTGGCTACGTTTACATGCACCCAAATAATCAGTTTGTAATCGGATTGAAAAACATTAATATAAACACCTTAATCAATCCGACTGAGCTCGATCCGAATGAAATTTCGATCAGATTGGAGGGGGTGGTGTATTCCTCTTCTAATACGATTGAGAGTGCATGTAAACACTCGATCGGATTGAACCACGAAACTGAAAGAATTGCGCATGTGCAATGACGCAGAAATAACAATGACATAGGACGCACGGAAAAGCGACAAAGCGAACGCAGATCTGAATTTAGCAGCTGATGATATGACTCGCCGAACATCCTCACGCCGGTGTGATTGTATCAAATATAGAAAATATTAATCGGCTATTTTTTTGTCTTTTGGAAGCTGCATTCAACTCGGCCCCCCTCTGTTACAAGTAACACGTACAACAAACTAATGTCATAGTGGTATCGTGTACTGTAATCAAATGTAGCCTAAGTTATACCTGTCGAACCATACACTGTGTGCACAATTATTAGGCAAGTTGTATTTTTGAAGATTCATTTTGTTATTGTACAACTACAGAGCTCTTGGTCAATCCAAAATGTTAACAAACCCTCAAACCTGAACATTTAAGTAGTAAAAGTGAAGTTTTGGTGTTCTTAAGAGAATATCTACATCTACACCATTATTAGGCAACTATTAGTGTGCAGAATTATTATGCAACTAAAACAAAGATTTTCCCATCTCACTTGTTTATTTTCACCTGTTAAAGTGAGAATAATAAACAAACTCAAAATTTAAAAATAAACATATCTGAAATTTCAAAAAGAAAACCTCAGTGACCAATATAGCCACCATTCTTTTCGATAACAGTCACAAGCCTTCCATTCAGGGAGTCAGTCAGTTTCTTGATCTGGTCAGAATCAACTTTTTGTGCTGCCGCAACCACAGCCTTCCAGACACTGTTCAGAGAGGTGTACTGTTTACCTTCACTGTAAATTCCCTGCTTAAGAAGGGCCCAAAAGTTCTCAATAGGGTTTAAGTCAGGTGAAGAAGGGTGCCATGTCATTAGTTTTTCATCTTTAAGGCCTTTACTGGCCAGCCATGCAGTGGAGTACTTTGATGCATGTGATGGAGCGTTGTCTTGCATAAAAATAAAAATCTTCTTGAAAGATGCAGACTTTTTCCTGTACCACTGCTTGAAGAAAGTGTCTTCTAAAAATTGGCAGTAGGTCTGAGAGTTTATTTTGAGTCCATTTTCAACCCGAAAAGGTCCAACTAGCTCATCTTTAATAATACCTGCCCATACCAGTACCCCACCTCCACCTTGCTGGCGTCTGAGTCGAAGTGGAGTTCTGTGTCTGTTACTGATCCAACCATGTGCCCATCCATCTGGTCCATCAAGAGTCACTCTCATCTCATCAGTCCACAAAACCTTAGAAAAACCTGTCTTCAGATATTTCTTGGCCCTTTCTTGATGTTTCAACTTATGTGTCTTGTTCAGAGGTGGTCGGGTTTCAGCCTTTCTTACCTTGGCCATGTCTCTGAAAACTGAACACCTCCTACTTCTTGACACTCCAGGTAGGTTGCAGTTGTGGAATATGGCAGTACTGGAGGATAATGGGTTCCTGGTAGCTTCATGTTCGATTCTTCACAAATCTTTGGCGGTTAATTTGCATCTTTTCTTCTCGACACGTTTCTTGCGACCCTGTTGACTATTTGCTACAAAACGTTTGATGATTCTGTGATCACGCCCCAATATCTTAGATATTTCAAGAGTGCTGCATCCCTGTGAAAGACTTTTTAAAATTTTTGACTTTTCAGAGTAAGTAAAATCCCTTTTTTGGCCCATTTTTCCTGAGGAGAAGAATCTGCCTAATAATTATGCACACCTTGATATAGGGTGTTGATCTCCTTAGGCCACACCCTCCCTCATTACACAAATACACATCACCTGATATGCATTAAATCCAATAAGCATTCAAGTTTATACAGCTTGGACTTGGAAATTATGGATAAAATGATGATATGGTCAAAATAATCACTTGCTTAATAATTGTGCACACAGTGTAGACAGCACACGCAGTGTTCATCTAATAAACATCTTCATCGCTAGCAAACAATAGGCTTTACAGATTTGCTTTCAGTTCATTGCAGATCCAAAGCCACGTCTTCAACGCTCTTGATGTTCTTAAACTTTCTGTTACAACTCTGAGTGAGAACCGCTTCAGTCGACTCAGCACGCAGCAGGAAACTGAACGAATCATTCAAACTGATTCACGAACCAATTCACTGGTTTGCCAACTGGTTTGATCTAGCCTTTGAACAGAATTGACTCAAAAGAATGAATCATTCGCGAATGGACATCACTCATTGCCCAGCAAAAAGTAGACGGTGCGTTTGGAATAAACTGAAGCATTTATAACATTTATTGCATTAAGATATTGTAACAAGAAAGCACCGCCCACAATAAGGAAGTAAAAGTACAGATTTTTCCCCAAAAATTTAAGAGTAAAAGTTCCCATCTTTAAATATACTCCAAAAGTATTAGCTACCCAAAAAATGTACTGTTAAGTAAATGTAATCAAGTAAATGTAAATCGTTACTACCCACCTCTGAATATTTCAAACCTTTAACCCAAGGGGGGAAATCAACCCACCTAAACAGTTTAAAAGTAGCCCAAAACAAAAACAACAACAACAACAAAAAACAACCTGGACTCGACAACCCTGCATCCAACACAAGCTGCAGGAGTTAGATTTGACTGATCACGAGTGGAGAGGAAGGAGAGATGACTGACAAGACCATGCTGGAGAATTGCTGCTCAACAGATCCTGATCTCATTGATAAATATCTGATCTTGTAAGATGTGCTCCCTTTACACAGAGTGCACATTATTGCGAAAGCGAAAGCGAACAGCCAGCGCTCATTGAAAAATGTTTTTAATTATATACAATATTAGAATAAAGTGACCTTTGCAAAAATTAAAAATACACAGGGGGGCAGGGGGGTTATGGGGTTTGTTAAAACATTTCTGTTTTAAACCATGAAGGCTGATATTAAGCAACGTACAAACTTTGCGCATGAGTTATGCCAGTAAACGTTTTAACCTTAGTCAATTATACAAAAGTGAAAGTAAAAAAAAAAAAAAAAAAAAAAAAAAAAAGTACAAAGTCCAAACTGACTGCACTTTCGGCATCTGATGCTACATTAATTGTGCATATTCTTTCAGAGACGACAAGAGACAAATCTACTTCAATATGTAATTGCTCCTCCTCCTGTCTGCTTTGCTACTGAGTGTTTTGCGATTCTAGCTCCGTGTAGCTTTGTTTTTCTGTTGGAATCTCTTATCACTTTCTGTTGTTTAAACTGCTAAAATATAACTTAATTATCACCATACTTCTGACATTATCTAGCATACTAATACTACCTACACACTACGCACATACTGAGAAACCTGTTGAAAGAGCCGTAGTTATTGGCGATTCTATTGTACGGAATGTGAAAATAGAGACACCAGCCACCATAGTCATGTGTTTACCGGAAGCCAGAGGGCCTGAAGTGCTAGCTAATGCTAAACATAAATATAGATTTTTATCCACGCCAGCGCTAATGATGTCCGACTTTGTCAGTCGGAGATCACTAAAAATAAAATAACAGAAGGGGTGTGAATTTGCAAGTACGATGTCAGACACTGTAGTCACTCAATGGCTGGATGTCTAAGTGGTGCCCGCAGAATAACATAGGTTTCATAGACAATTGGATGAGTTTTTGGGGCAGACCTGACCTGTTGAAAAGAGATGGTCTTTGTCCCTCTAGGGGTAGTGCTGCTCTTCTCTCTAGAAATATGGCATATCCCAGCTAACAAAAATACGTAACTGTTATGTAACTGCGACGGAATCTGGTTATGTCATTAAGTTAAGTCATGTGGCAACCGGAAAAGTAAAATTCCTAGTTTTGTCCCCACGACGTAACTTTGTGACATTGCCAGGTAGTAACTGCGACGCCGTGGCAAAACCAATTAATAACATCATTTTCCCAAAAAAAATTAAATAATTTTTAAAAATATTTAATTTCTATGGGCGGACATGCAGAAGTTTAACCCAATTTATGTCCTCATTTGCCCAAACTAATTTAAAAGCCGTTTCAACAGCTGTGAATGATGAATGCAGACACAAAATGAATTCAGGTCATTTATTTCCAAAAACGCACTAATATGGACAATAAAATACACCCAAATTATGAATAAAAACATAGGATATATATAAAACATATACAGGATAACGAAAGCATTTAGGACATTCCGTGCTCAGCATCATAATAAACAGATATGCTATGCTAGCGTAACATTTGCTAGCAGGCATTTCAGATAATTAAGGAAATATACCATAATCACAGAGGTATAAATATTAACAAACAGTACTTAAAGTAGACTGTGGGTAATGTTACTTAACCAATTTGATGCAGTTGTTGAACTTTTTTTATACGAGAAACAGAGAAAAAGGTCAGACGCCATTCTCTCCAGCAGCTTATGTTCCTAGTTGCCATGGTAACTCTCAACGGCCACCAATACTATACATAACAACAATGATACAAAAAGAGGGTTTTAGCATCTTGCCAGAGTTCAAGTACTTTATTTTATACATTTTTACGGACCTATTTATTTGTTATAATTTGTAAGACTCACCTCAGAAAAATGAATTCTCCTGTCAGGCACCGTTGAAGTAAAAAAGTGCCTCAGGCAAACACGCTGTCCTGATTCAGTATCTGTGGCGGATGAGATGGTGTGGCCGGGTCTGGGTCCAGGTCACATCACTATTATAAGCACTCTTCCGTGTCATGTGTGTCAGTTGTGGTGGCGCGCACACTGTATGTCACGTCACTATTAAAAGCACTTGTCCATGTTCTTACTTGATTAAAAGAAACACATTAAAATTTTAATCTTGCATCTAATTACACATTTCAAATAGCAATTTTTTGATAATAAGAGCATCTAAAGAACTTGTAAATGATGGTAATGAAATTACATCCATGCAACGTTGCAGTTACATTGCCAGTAAATCATGAAATTACCAATATATTACAAATAGATTACGTAGCTGGAACGTCCTTGGTAATCTTACAACATTAAAAGGATGTACTGACGATGTTGTGAGTTGGTAATATGATGGTAATGAAATTATGGACATGTACATCGTACTGTAGTTTGTCAATTGGTAAGTCATGAAATTACCAAAAGCACCAATACATTACATAACTTATGTTGTGTGTTAGCAGGGATAGTCTTAGAGTTTGTACTTGACTAACTGGGGCCCAGGTCAGGAAGCAGACAGACTGGCTAAACAGACCGTATGCTAGCCACCTCCCGACACAGTAGTCAGTTCATTCTCAACACATAGAGACTCTTTCACCTAGATATCATACTATAGAGACTGTGTCTGTTCCCCGAACTAGCAAATACAAAAAACTTCCAAAACAATTTAAGTGTAACAATTTTAATGATGTTCAACAAATAATAAACAACAACAACAACAACAACAACAACAAAAACAACAAAAAACAAAAAATAAACAAATGATAAAGCTTGGCTTAATGAATATTAGAATTCTTTCTACAAAAGCGCTTTTTGTAAATGATATGAGCACAGATCATAACTAAATGTGCTCTGTTTGACAGAAATCTGGCTAAAACCAGATGATTACATTATTTTACATGAGTCTACCCCCCAAGATTTTTGTTATAAACATGAGCTGCATCCAAAAGGCAAAGGGGGAGGTGTTGCTACAGTTTATAGTAATATTTTCAGTATTTCTCAGAGCTCTGGTTTCAAGTATAATGCGTTTGAAGTAATGAAGATTCAAATAACAGTACCTAGAGAAACAAGTGTTAATTATAAATCCCCTGTGACGTTTGTACTGGCTACTGTATACAGGCCACCAGGGCACCATATAGACTTTATCAAAGAATTTGCTGATTTTCTATCTGAGTTAGTGCTAGCTGCAGTCGGGGCCTACTCATTGTCACATTTTTCATTGTCATAATTAATGGTGTTGAAATTCTGCAGCAGAGTGATAATACCTTGGATCATTATCTAGTCTCTTGTATACTCCATATAGCTAAAGCTGCAAATTCAGCTCCTTGTTACAAGTGTGGCAGAACCATCACTTCTACCACAAAAGACTGCTTTGTAAATAATCTTCCTGACTTCTCTCAATTCCTCAGCATATCCTATAGATCAGAAAAACTTGGGTGTAACAGAAACTATTAACTCTCTCTCTTCTTGCACTTAGATACGGTTGCTCCTTTATGTTTAAAGAAGATTAAGGAAAATAGTTAGACACCGGGGTATAACGAGCACACTCGTACATTAAAGGGAGCAGCCCGGAAAATAGACCACAGCTGGAATAAAACAAATCTAGAGGGATTTCATATTGTATGGCAGGAAGGTACTTCTACTTATAGAAAAGCTCTACAAATGGCTAGATCTGCTTATTTTTTCTCTTTTAGAAGAGAACAAACACAACCCAAGGCATTTATTCAATACAGTGGCTTAATTACAGAAAAAGAAAAGCATCAACAGACGCAGACCTTTCCCAACAGCACAGCAGTAATGACTTTATGAACTTCTTTACTTCCAAGACCGATACCATTAGAGATAAAATTATAACCATGCAGCCATCAACCAAAGTATCCCATCAGATTAGATGCACAATAGATCCCCTGAGGAACAATTCCACTCATTCTCTGCTATAGGACAAGAAGAATTGTATAAACTTGTCAAATCATCAAAAACTACAACATGTATGTTAGACCCTATTCCATTTAAGCTACTAAAAGAGGTACTTCCAGAAGTCATATATCCTCTTCAGAATATTATTAATTCATCAGTAACATTAGGATATGTCCCTAAAACCTTTATTAAGCCTCTCATTAAAAAAAAAAAAAAAAAAAAAAAAAAAAAAAAAACACAACTTTATTAGTTAATTACTGACCAATCTCAAATGGAAGTGGAGTGAAGTGAAGTGGAAGAAGTGAGGACTCAAATGTAGGATGAATGGGTTCTTTATTTAACAAAATAAACAACAAAAACTACCCAGAGGGGGAAAACAGGCAGGCATGCAGGCCAGGACAGGGCACAGCAAGGCAACAGGAACAGCTAACATACACCACAGGACACGCTGACATAAACAACAAAGAGCACAGGACTGCAGACACTAGGAGAATAAAATAGGGAGACAAACGATAATGATGTAATGAGGGAGACACAGGTGAAGTAACTGAAACAATAATGAGATAACAAGAAGGGCGGGTTCAGACAATAGACAAGAGAGCACATGGCAACAACAAACAATTGTGTTCAACACACAGTGACCTCTCGTGGCCATCTAAGGCACACCGGCCGATAACCGTGACAAAATCTCCCTTTTCTGTCAAAAATACTAGAAAAGGCAGTATCCTCTCAGCCATGTTTCTTCTTGGAAAGAAATGGTATCTCTGAGGATTTCCAGTCAGGATTTAGACCATATCATAGTACTAAGTTTGGTCTCATCAGAGTTACAAATGACTTGCTCTTATCATCCAATCGTGGTTGTATTTCACTATTAGTGCTACTGAATATAAGCGATGCGTTTTACACTATCGACCACAACATTCGTTTGAGTAGACTACAAAATTATGTTGGCATTAGTGGAATTGCATTGTCATGGTTCAAATCTTACTTATCTGACTGTCATCAGTTCGTAGGAGTAATGGCGAGATATATCATATCATATATCATATCAATCACAAGTACAGTATGGAGCAGTGTTAATTTCATTGACGGATAATTTTCGTCATAATTTTGGTCAACAACATTTTTTTCAATGATGAAAACGAGACGATAGTGAACTAAAACTCTTTTTGAATGACAAAAACTATGACGTAAAGCTATTGACATTTTCATCGGAAATGAGACGAGACGAAAATGTTAGGGCAGGATGATTTGGGAAGAGATTTATTCAATATTAATCTGCTGCGTGGGTCGGAGGTTAGATGCGTACATATGAACTGGGGAGACATAAGCTAACATACACTTGCTGCATGTTGCATAAAACGTTCAAAAATGTCAATATGTGGAAGTAAGAGAAGAGCAGACATATAGATAAATCTGACGCAAGAGAACTCAATTCGGTCCGGTTTTCAGAGCGCAGACACTGAAGCATACACAAACAGAAAGCACGTCTCACAGGGTGCGAGTACTCTTTTGCGTCGCATGAACAGAGAATTACACACAATATGATGTCGAATTGTCCATTTTGACAAGTATTCATGTAAACAGTTGATAATGTCTTAAGTTAATGTAAACAGTAAGGGAGAATGTGTATCAGTACACTGCATCCATTGCAGCTGTGCAATCGGTTTTAAAAGGACAGCAGCCTGATTTAGTTGTTATTGTCTGAGTCATTGGTGTTAATCAAGCAACAAAAAAAAGACAGAAAATCATGCACTGGTCTTGACTGAAAAAACTTTAGTAGCCCCAAAAATTAATCTAAATTTATTTACAGAAATAAACATGTCTGCTTGAAAGAATGAAGAATATGGTAAGCAATTTGCTATAAAGAATGCATAATTAGCCTATATAACCATTGGTATTTCATTAAAAAGAAGACCATGTTCTTGTTCTTTATGAGAAGTGGTTTTATTTAATTTTAACAAAGGCATGTTGTGTGTCACTGAAGTTAAATCAGTGTCTATCATGATAAAACCTTAATATCAAACCTATATAATGAGTTTGGAAATTTTAGAGAAATTTCCAAACTAGTCAAAAGAATATGTCTACAGACTATGACTAAAACTAAATCAAAATTTGCTGTCAAAATTAACATTGGTTGCTCAAGGCTCAGTACAAAGGCCGTTGCTTTTAACACTTTACATGTTACATTTGGGAGATATCATAAAGAAACATGGTGTTAGCTTCCACTGTTATGCTGATGATACTCAGCTCTACATTTCTTCGGGGCCTGATGAAACATACAAATTTGCAAAACTAACGGAATGCATAGTTGATATAAAAAAAAACTGGATGACTATTAATTTCCTTTAGCTAAATTCTGAAAAAATAGAGGTTTTAATTATTGGACCAAAAACCTCTGCATGTACAGTAATAACCTAAAACACTGTCTAACACTTGATGGCTGCTCTGTTAATTCCTCATCATCAGTTACGAACCTAGATGTGCTATTTGATAGCAACCTTTCCTTTGAAAACCATGTTTCTAGCATTTTTTAAAACTGCATTTTTCCATCTTAAAAATATATCTTAATTACTACCTATGCTCTCAATGTCAAATGCAGAAACTTTAATTCATGCGTTCATGACCTCAAGGTTAGATTATTGTAATGCTTTATTGGGTGGTTGCTCTGCATGCTTAATAAACAAACTCCAGCTGATACAAAATGCAGCAGCTAGAGTTCTTACTAGAACCAGAAAGTACGAACATATTAGCCTGGTTCTGTCAACTCTGCACTGGCTCCCTTTTAAACAAGGAATACAAAATCTTGCTTATTACTTATAAAGCCCTGAATGGTTTAGCTCCTGAACGAGCTCATGTCACATTATAGTCTTTTACACCCGCTGTGATCTCAAAACTCTGGCCATTTGATAATACCAAAATATCAAAATCAACTGCGGGCGGCAGATCCTTTTCCTATTTAGCACCCAAACTCTGGCACAATCTACCTAACATTGTTCGGAAGGCAGACACTCTCTGTCAGTTTAAATCTAGATTAAAGACCCATCTCTTTAAGTTGGCATAAACATAATATAGTCATGGCCAAAAGTTTTGGCAATTACATAAATTTTGCGCTTAATCTACTTCTATTAGTTTTCACATAACCTGTACACATTTTACTTGTTAGACTTTGTTCCAAACTATAATTCCTGACTAAGTGTATAATCAAGTGAAACATTATGAAGCTTCATTCACAGCATCTTAATGTTTCACGATGCCAGGAAGTTTTTTTTTAATGTCCTATAACAGACAACATTACGATATAAAAGTACAGTAATATGAGTTATAATGTTATCAGCCTAATGTCAGTAAGAATGATTAGACAAACTTTACTGTGATAGGCTACTCACTGTTCACGAATATAGCCATGTGTTTTAGGCATGGGCCGGTATGAGATTTTGACGGTATGATAACCATAAGGAAAAATATCACGGTTTCACGGTATTGTTACAGCTCTGAAATGTGTTATTTTTAAATGACTGGGTAAAAAAAAAAAAAAAAAAAAAAAAATCCCACTGGACACAATATATTTTGCTTTTAAGCAACATACAGAATATTAGAAACAGTAGAATTAATTGATTTTTTCTTTGATTTGTTTCCTAAAAAAAAGAAAAAAAGAATGACTGACATCTTTATTTAACCTAAATCTGTAATTACAGTTATTTAATTTTAGTTACATAATTCATATACATATTTCATTTATATCATTTCATATCTTTTAGTTATATAATAATAATCATACACATAACTAGATGTAATAACTCAATTTGAAGCAAAAACAGAATGTTCTGACAAGCTTTGTGAAATTATACTACATGCCATGAACGAAACAAACAGCAGAAGCTCTTAATAAGAAGCATATTTACTCTCTGACAGCAGGAGGCGCCTCTGGAACACCAGATAGAGTGTTTCCTTGGTTACCACTGTAAACAAAGCTTCACACTGCTTTAATATGAACTATACAGAGACGAGATGAAAAAATAAATAAATAAATACCACGCAAACTTTTCAGAAGACAGTCAGCTCCCCTCAGAAACACATTCATATAAACCCCCAAATCAGTATTGGGCATTTTCTTCCAATAGTTCCTGCATCATGGACAGTGAGTGATCTGCCTGCTACAGTATT
This sequence comes from Cyprinus carpio, assembly GCF_018340385.1. NCBI lineage: Eukaryota > Metazoa > Chordata > Actinopteri > Cypriniformes > Cyprinidae > Cyprinus > Cyprinus carpio. The sequence goes on along the minus strand of NC_056595.1, from coordinate 7,978,223 downwards.
TTTCTCTGTGCGTCAGCCTTCAGTGTCTCTGGCCTGTGTTAACGGGCGTTTACGGACTTCATATTTTCACATACATTTTAGGAATTGACTGCATTGAAACACAGTTTGTGCAAGTCCAGAACAGAGAGTTGCAATAAGGCAAAAAAATTGCCGTTTGCCCAGTGCATAAAGCCAAAGTATACTTCGGCCATCAGTGCACCATCGGCATTACGTTATTTTCATCATCAAGAGGGCTTGCGGACAGCCATGCACCCCGTGGTACTGCGCATGTGTTAAGCTCATCCATCTGCGCTCATCTGCGGTTGAGTATACTTTTGAAAGCTGCGCGGACGCAGCTGTGCGCAAAACGGAAAGGAACGCTAAATGTGAAATGTACCCGGGCCCTACGTTCAGGGGGCAGCTCCTTAAGTTCGGCCATCTTACAACACATGTGACTGACCGCTCGCTCACACCAACAGGAGGAGGAGGGGTCAGTGTTACTCTCTATACTGCACTCAGCCTGAGGGATTCCTACTCTTTCAGTCTTTGAGGAGACATGGAAAACAGTGCATACTGCAAGAATGGTATAATGGAAAATATTTGTGGTTTTGAAATCGTGAAATTTTCAAACCGCTGTTTACCTTAAAACCGGTAATCGGCCCATGCCTAGTATGTTTATAACTATAGTTTTGGATTGTATAGGCCTACATACAAAGCATGCTTGTGTTTATGAATGTAACTATTTTTTATTTAAATGTTCTTCAGTGCACATAAGCAATATACACTTTTGGTATGTGATGTTCATTTACGTATTTCAACATGACACAATACCAGTCAAAAGCTTTTGAACAGTAAGATTTTTAATGTTTTTGTTAAGAATTCTCTTCTGCTCACCAAGCCTGCATTTATTTGATCCAAAATACATAGTTGCATTTGCTAAAGCAGTAATATTGTGAAATATTTTTACTATTTAAATAACTGCTTTCTATTTGAATACAATTTTAAAATGTAATTCATTCCTGTAATCAAAGCTACATTTTCAGCATCATTACTCCAGTCTTACTCCAAGTGTAACAATATACACTATACCATTCAAAAGCCTGGAGTCAGTATATATAGAAATAAAACTTTTATTTAGCACACAAGTGATGATAAAGACATTTATCATGTTACAAATGATGCTGTTCTTCTGAACTTTCTATTCATCAAAAAAACCTGAAAAAAAACATTTTCAACATAATAATAATAATAATATCTTATCACTTATCATAAAAAGCAACGCGCAGCTACAGCACCATGGTTAGTGTAAACAACACTAGTATGAAAGATAGAGGTACAGCCGGTGAATATCATAAAAAGGCAATGCACAGCGGCAATGCCAAAAAGTGTAGGCAACACTAGTATGAAGACAATGGCACAGCCAGTAAAAATCACACAAAAGCAATGCACTGTGGCAGCACCGGCATGTACAGTATATAGCTGTTAGTGTAAGCAACACTACTATCTGTAGGAATGACAGCGGCACAGCCGGTGCTTATCAAAGAATGGCAGTGCCTGGCGGTAGCTCCAGTGTTGTATAAATAGCTTTCAGTGTAAACAACACTTAAACAGGTACGAAAGACAGTGGCATGGCCGGTGTGTATCATAAAAGGCAACGAGTGGCGGCAGTGGTTTGTTTCAATGTATAGTGTAAACGGCACTACACATCCTGATGAATACAGCAGCACAGCACTGGTGCATATCAAAGGAAGTCAGTGAGAGTGCCAGTGTTTACGGCGGTTAGTACAGACCACAGTCTATGGTATAGACAAGCACTACAATTCGCTACTGAAAGCAAACTCTCAGCTGGTGTTTTATAGGGTGATACGTCATAACCTTGTGAAGGCTGAAGCTGCCTGCCCGGCTGCTTTGTACACGACAGCTTGCCGCTGGGTCAGGGGAGCTGTTTATATGATTAGTAAGCAACTGGAGTAATCTGCGATCTAGCAGGCAAAATGCCGTGCTGAGGCGGGCACTGATATATGTTATGTGAGCGACTGAATTGCCTTGGCTGGTATATTTTGTGCTTTGCACAATCCAGAACGCCGCTGAGGTGGGGAGCTGTTTGTATCGTAAGCATGTTCAGAGCATTGGGAGTCAGCGGGACCTGTGTCAGCATATGAGCCCTTTGCTGCAAACCTCATTTTTGGCTTATAACTCTACTACCGTGAGGGGAGAGTGAGAGCCAAGTTTGTTTCTTTATTTAGGTATGCACTGCCTATGACGAGGGCTATCCAAGGACAGGAAGTCCTCACACTCATGGATGGACTGGCACTTGATACTTCATGCTCCAAATCAGAATTTCGGTGCTTCTTCCTCAGCTGCTTCAACAGAGCACTAGAAAGGGTTGGCTGAGCAAAGGCTAGATATTAATAATCAATAATCAATAATCAATAATTAAGTAATAGGCTATTTTCTATCCTGTTTTGAGCCTCTCTGCAGAACGGTCTGTTTTTATAGACAGGGCGCATTCAAGACTCGCAAGTAAATACCCACTGCTATGATGGGCAAACAATATAATCATTATTTTAATTATTATAATATTTGCACAACCAACAATTATGTGGCGATATACACTATGAAAATAACCATTGAACAAAAGAAGAAGAATGGTATGCTATTTCTTAGTATCAGTTTCCATTGTTACTCGACAATTTGTCGCTCTGTTAAGTATGTCTTGTTTGTTAACCGTGAACATACTTTGAGTTGACTGAACTTACTCCCGGGCGTGTTTTTGGAACCAGCATACCTCAAGTAAGCAAGGTGTATGTTAATCAACCAAGAGTTCCAGGTATACAGTGGGGAAAATATTTATTTGATCCCCTGCTGATTTTGTAAGTTTGCCCACTTAAAGAAATGAAGAGTCTGTAATTTTTATGGTAGGTCTATTTTAACGGCTAGAGACAAAATACCAACAAAACCTTCCATTCCAACCTCTCCCACCACAAAGGGCAAGACCAAAGAGCTGTCAAAGGATGTCAGAGACAAGATTGTAGATCTGAACAAGGCTGGAATGGGCTACAAGACCATCAGCAAGAAGCTTGGTGAGAAGGAGAAAACTGTCACTCGGCCTCAGTCTGGAGTTCTGTGCAAGATCTCGCCTCATGGGGTAAGGATGATCATGAGAAATGGGAGGGATCAGCCCAGAACTACACGGGAGGAGCTTGTTAATGATCTTAAGGCAGTTGGGACCACAGTCACCAAGCAAACCACTGGTAACACACTACACCGCAATAGCCTGAAATCCTCAAGAAGCCACATGTACAGGCCCGTTTAAAGTTTGCCAATGAACATCTAAATGATTCAGAGAAGGCTTGGGAGAAAGTGCTTTGGTCAGATGAGACCAAAATTGAGCTCTCTGGCATTAATTCGACTTGCTGTGTTTAGAGGGAGAGAAATGCTGACTATGACCCCAAGAAGACCATCCCTACAGTCAAGCACAGAGGTGGAAACATTATGTTTTGGGGCTGTTTTTCTGCTAAGGGTACAGGACAACTACACAGCATTGAGGGACAAATGGACGGGGCCATGTACTATAAAATCTTGGATGAGAACCTCCTTCCCTCAGTCAGAACACTGAAGATGGGTCATGGATGCGTCTTTCAGTATGACAATGACCTAAAACATACCACCAAGGCAACAAAGGAGTAGCTCAAAGAAGCACATTAAGGTCATGGAGTGGCTTAGCCAGTCTCCAGACCTCAATCCTATAGAAAATCTGTGGATCAAAATCCCTCCTGAGATGTGTGCAAACCTGGTGACCAACTACAAAAAACGTCTACCTCTGTGCTTGCCAACAAGCATTTCTGCACCAAGTACCAAGTCATGTTTTGCTTGGGGATCAAATACTATTTCACTCACTGAAATGCAAATCAGTTTCTAACCTTTATATAATGTGTTTTTTTTTCCTTTTTTTTTCTGGTTGCTATTCTGTCTCTATATGTTAAAATAAATCTACCATAAAAATGACAGACCCTTTATTTTTTTGTAAGTGGGCAAACTAACAAAATCAGCAGGGGATCAAATAAATATTTTCCCCACTGTACATGACGGTAAGTTAACCTTGCTTTCTGTAATACAACCCAGGAGCTCTTTGCTAATTTTACAATGTATTTTCACACCGGAGAGGTGCAACGCGACTATACACAACAGAACCCATTATAATCAGCAATTCTGTCTACACTGGATGCGGCATGGATTTACACAACAAATCTCTGACAGTAAACTGATGTCCTGCTCTATTTCTGACATGCAAGCACTCGCCCCCACCACTTCTGACCTGAAAGAGAAATTTATTTGCAACATGACACAACAGCGTGCGCGTCCGATCTAGATATGTTAAGATCACAAGGAAGGCAATTCAAAGACTATTTTTCACAATTTACACTACACAGTGTCATGTAGGCCTAATCTTGTAATGTCATCTATAGTGTTGTCAATAGACCCGGTACTTCGGTACCAAGTCGGTACTAAAAAAAAGAAAATGTCACGTTACCAGGTTTCTTTAAGTACCGGTGGTACCGAGTAACCGGTCAACCCGGTTCTTGACGCATACAGCGCTATGATCTCCGCGAAGCAGAAAACACGGACGGAATCTCAAAATCCAGTCATGAAAATTAAACTTACATTTTAACATGGACAGTCACGGAATTTGTCAAAGTTAGCATAAATTAATAAAATCAAATCTCCATTGGACCAGTATCTGTAAATGTTAAGCCGCAAAAGTTGGTTGAAATATGAATTCTGCATGTTCTGCGCGTCTCTGTGTGAATGAATGAATGGCAGAGACATGCAGGTTTGTTTACTACATAGACTGAAGCGTGTGACGCTTGCAGTAATTTCAGCATCTGCCGTCTCAATGAGGACATAAATACTGTTCTGAGTCACTTCACAAGCATTTTACCGTTTCATTTGAGTAAAACCAGTAGGCCTGGGACGGTTACCGCATTACTGCAATACCACGGTCACGTGACGCCTACCGCGGGTCTAAACCTGTAACCGTCATCACCGCACCAAAAAAAAAAACCCAAAAAAACATTGGCCTGCACATCTGAATGCCTTCGGCAGAAGTCAAATGACCCATTTTAATCTAGATTAATTCCAAGATTACAGTGAGATTAATCTAGATTAAAAAAATGTATCTATGCACCTCTAATAGGCTAATAGCATTCCATTTGTATTGACTATTAGGCCTAGACCTGTGTAATGTCTTGTAGCCTATATATTGAATTTCATTTCATTTTACTAAAGCATAAAATACAGGCGGATGACTCATGAGAAAGCCAAAAAAAGCAGGACCTCAGTTTTTAATTGCACGTGCTTACTCTGCTTAACACAATTCTCTCACGTGGTTCCGCAGCCGACAATTGCGCATTTAAGCTACTATTCCATCGAAACATGGCATTTATATGTATAATATATAAATATGTAGACATATAGGCTAAATTAATATAAATATTTAAAAATCTATAATATATATAAATATTATTTATATTATATATTTTTACATATTTATATTAACTTAGCCTATATCTCGTGTGCGCTTTGGTCTCAGTGTGGTTCAAGGCTAACATTTAACGAATGCTATTTAATTTAACAAAGTGTCGCTGCACACAATACCGTCATTGTTTTTTTTTAACTTATAAATATTATTTATATTTATCTTATTTATAAATATTATTTATATTTATCTTATTTATAAGTAAAAAACAACCACAATATTGTGAGCAGCGACACTTTGTTAAATTAAATAGCATTTGTTAAATTATAGCCTTGAACCACACTGAGAAAGCGCACACGAGATATAGGCTAAATAAATATAAATATGTAAAAATATATAATATAAATAATATTTATATATATTATAGATTTTTAAATATTTATATTAATTTAGCCTATATGTCTACATATTTATATTACTCTATATGCCTTCGTTAAATAGCCTTCATTAACCACTGAGACAAAAAAGCGCACACGTAATATCTATATAAATATTAATATAGCTAAACATGTACAAATATGTAATATAAAATATAAATCATATTAAATATAATTCATATATTATATAAGTAATAAAAAAACCCGAATCTGGCTGACTTACTTGGGGAAAAAAAAGAAAAAAAACATCTACTCCAACCCCCAAGAGAATTCGTGTAGACACAGAGATCAGAAGGTATTTGCAGGAGGAAGCCCTGGATTCCCACGCAGACCCTCTTGTCTGGTGGCGGGACAATAGTGTCCGATTCCCACCGCAATACAAAGTAGCCCGAAAATATATGACCATTTGCGCTACAAGCATTCCCTCAGAACGTGTGTTCAGTGCTGCAGGTAACGTCGTTACGTCTTTCAGGGCCTCCCTTAAACCTGACAAAGTGAACATGCTAGTTTTTCTAGCAAAAAATATGAAGGCTGGGATGTAAACCATAGCGCCTTTCGTTTTGCCAGTTTTTTTTCAGACATAATTTCTGTTCTAAATGTTCTTATTCTAAATGTGAAATAATAAATGTTAAATAAACGTGTTCCTTATGCTCAATTGCTTAACCTCTGTGTGCGCAAAAGTCGTTATAGTTTAAGTGACTGTTTGATGACGACGACTGTAGCCTAATCTGAAGGTAAAAATGAATGGAAAATAAACATGCAAATTAATATCTATTACTGATCAATACGATAAATAAAAATGTGTTTGTTTGTCTTTATGATGCTCTATCTTCAGATCTCTGTTGTGAATTGCGATCAGATCTGATATGGCCCCCAAAAAATATGAAGGCTAGGGTAACCTCGCCTATTATTTCGTTTTGCAGAATTTTTATTTCAGACATCATTCCAAAAAAAAAAAAAAAAGTTCATGTTCCAAATGTAAAAAAAAAAAAAAAAAGTGAAATAAACCTTTTCCTTATATTCGTTTGCCTCCCGTGTGTGTGCGAAAGTGAAAGTCCATCGATCACGGTGTTGGGTTGGGGTAGGGGGGGGGGGGGGGGGGAATTGGGGGGGGGGGGGGGTTGCGGTTTACCGCAATACTGCGGGAATTTATTGCTTTTCAACCGTGGTAAGAAAAATTCAATACCGTCCCAGGCCTAAAAACCAGTGTCAATTATCAATATCAAACTATCAAATTATCAATATCAATATCAAACAATATCAAAACTGACCGCCACAAATAGATTTTCCAAAAGGCTTTGACTTCATTGAATAAACATGACGTTGCACGTTTCAAAATCAAAAACCGATGCGGGTGTTTTTATATTACTGTATTTCAGAAGGAAACCGACTTTATTTACATTTTCATTTCATTTTGCATGTAATGCTTGATAAGGCAGCCTTTGTGAGCTCAGCATTACCGGAGAATCCTGTATCTCTCCCGCTCTTAAAGCGCCTCCTGCTGGCAGAAAATTAATTCTCATATATATGTATATATGGGGGCGGGGGAGTGTAAGGCTGTGGGAAACACTGCAAACCCATAAAAATAAAAGTTAATTTTTACATAAAGGCATTGTGCTAGAAATATTACTATTATTTAGTAGAATGTATGTGATACTGCTACTACTGTTGAAAAATGTAATAAAACTTTATTTTTTAAAGAAAAACCACACAATATTTCTTCCATGTTTTAATTTTAATAGCAAATCCCATTTATTTAACAAAAAATAAAATGTGTTTAAATTTCATTAATTAAAAGACAAATTAAATTTGGGTGAAACTTGTTTACTGTTTTTCATAATTATATTACTTGTAGAAAAACTGTAAACACAATTGTAAATACGTATAAAGAATGGCATTGGTTTTATTTTTAGTTATAAAAAGTTTTTTTTTTTTTTTTTTTTTTTTTTTTTAGCATATTTTTGTGTTTTGCTTTGGTACCGAAATTGGGACATGAGAACCGTGGATTTTCACTGGTATCGGTACCGAATACTGAAATTTTGGTACCGTGACAACACTAGTCATCTATATGGTTCTGTTGATAGAGTAATCCTGTTTTTGTCATATTTCCTCTCCTACTACTACAAGCACCTAGCAGTGGGCAGAGCTAAAGAAGCAGTGATGTTGAAGCAGGCGTTGATCTTCTCCTGCGGAGGCAGTGCTTAGCCGCACTACATTTACATTTACATTATTATCCAAAGCGGCTTACAAATGAGGACAATGGAAGCAATCAAAATCAGCAAGAAAGCAGTGATATGTAAGTGCTATAACAAGTCTCAATTAGCCTAATGCAGTACATGTAGCAAGGTTTTTTTTTTTTTTTTTTGTAATAAAAAGAAAAAGTATAGAAAAAGTATAGAGCAAGCTAGTGTTAGAGGCCTTTTTTGCTTTTCTTAATTGTATAATTAATAAAAAAGAAAACAGATAGAATACAAAAAGATTAGAGAAGCAAGTGTTTTTTTTAAGAATAGAATTAGAATAGAGAGTGCTAGAGTTAGAGGGTCACATAAAGATGGAAGAGATGTGTTTTTAGCCGATTTTTGAAGATGGCTAAGGACGGATTGAGTTGGACAGGTCATTGCACGAGGAGGGAACATTTAATTTAAAAGTCAGTGAAAGTGATTTTGTGCCTCTTTGGGATGGCACAATAAAGCGACGTTCACTTGCAGAACTCAAGTATTACGTCATAAAGTGGCACATTCCAAAACTAGTCATTTTCTGAGCTTGATTTCAATAAAAGCTGTTTTTGAACTAATGAGGTAGTTTTGAAACTTACAGAATGTTTTTATAGTACATTTACCTGTTATATGTCAAAACATCAAGGGAAATTTGATTTCTCAGTTCATGACCCCTTTAACCTACTAAAAAGCAGCTAAAAATCTTTTATCCCTTTCATTCATAAATAGACTTTTAAGTGTATTAACTTTGTCTGTAGAGGCTACAGCACAACAAAGTAGGACATAGCAATAAAGACAACAATAAACAATTAAACCGGACAAAACATAACCATTTAGTCAACTAACCCATAGTAGAACCCAAAAAATTAAGACAAACACAGAAAAGCAAGAAAAACTTTGCACAGGCAAATCTCGTGGTCTCGCGAATCCAGTTGCTTTACTCCTGGTGTAAGGTTGGCACTGTGTGAAGGACTGAACAAAACCTTGCTGGACACGTAAGGGGTAACAATAACATAATACGCTGATCATAGGCTGCTTTTAAATGAACATTTATTTATAAAACAATAGTTCTTCTTTATTCAGATCAAACTTTCTTAATAGCATAAAAAATATGCTTTACTCCCTTCAGACTTTAACTGGAATGTCATTGTTTCTGTCACTGCAACCAGGGCCAAATGGGTGCCCCAAGCAGAATTGTATTGTGCCCCCTCCCACAAATATTATGGAAGTAAAAAAATAAAAAAAATAAAAATAAAAATAAAAATAAAAAATAAAACACCTAATATAGTGGTCAAAATATAATAAATAAATTGTAATTAAACAACAACAAAAAAAAAACCCCTAAAATTTCACATATTAAATAAAACATTTTAAAAGATTACCTATAGTCACAATAAACAATAATAAATTTAATCATGAATCAAAAACTGCTTCATCATCTTTTGTAACAAATTTCAGTATTGTGCCTGCATTACATGAAGCAGAAGATATTAGTCGCTTAAGAATTACTGAGTGCACTTTTAAATAAACAGCTATCGTTAGCTTAAAAAAACATAAGTTAATAAAGAGTAGTCAGTGTAATAAAACAGTTTATATAAAAAAAAAAAAAAAAAAAAAAAAAATCAAACAAACTATTACCTCCTATGGCTAAGATTTTATTAATACAGTTGTCTGATTGACTTTATAGTCTCAAGCATTCAGAAATCAAAAGAAAATTAAGCATTTACAATGATAAAACCATGGTTAATTTTTGTAAGAGTTGTGATGTCCACATGTTTTTGTTGAAGGAATTATAGAGGTTGTAGCATTTATATCACAAAAAGGTGGCCAAAAACGAAAGCGGATATTTGATTTAAATGTTTATTATGATTATTATTTATAACCAATCATTATTTTATATAATGCATTTTAAGTCATTTTATAGGCTGTTGTTCATTTAGGTTTTTTTTTTTTTTTTTTTACCACAAAAAATATATCAGGCTATCTGAATGCTTCTTTGTAAATTATTATTTGAAGTAACAAAACCATGGTTAATTTGTGTGAACCATGATTTTTTTGGTTTTATTCATAGTAAAACCATGGTTGATTTTCATAAGGGAACATGGAAACTCCGAGACAATATTAAGGCAGATTTGTTAGTGGTGAAATTATTACAGACATTAAAACATGTTATTAACATCAACAGCCAAAAAAGGATGCCATATAGCCCCCTTTGCTTGCGAGAGAAGGTCTTTCCTAACTGGTATTGGCCACGTGGCTGCCGATAGCAGCTGAATCAACTCTGGGAACCATGCTTGGTTCCTCCAGAGTGGGGTCACCAGGAGGTCTGAGTACCCGACTTCTCTGACCCGTCTGATGACCTGAGGGAGCAGGGCAATCGGAGGAAAGACATACAGGTGAGCACTGGGACAATCATGGGTCTGGGCATTTCACTGTTTCGAGAAACAAATTGGGCAGTGAAAGTTGTCTTCTGAGGCAAAGAGGTATATATATGATCAAATTATTTGAAATAAAAGTTATTATAAGGATTTTGAGCTTTATTTACTTTTTAAAACACAATGCTATTATTTTGAACAGAACTATGTACATGAAGAGTTTGGTTCCAAAACGCGTTAAACGCCATAAAAAAAGAAAAAAAAAAAAGAAGTCAAAAATCACCAAAATACCCAAATTCAGTATAGTATCTGGTCAGTACTGAAAAGTCCATTTTTAATTTTACACAAAATACGATATCCGACGAGTTATTAGGTCATGTTTTCTCCCTTTTTTTCCAAACTGTGACAAACGCCAGTCTCCTTTCTCTGCAGAATGCGATATATCCGCTCAACCAATCACAGCGCACCATTCCATGCACTCTAGACAGTAATGGCGGCACTTTGACACCCGGCATCCTAGTTTTCCTCATCTACTTTGTGATCAACAAACAAACTTAGGGCTGCACGATAAATTGCATGTGATTGTCATGCACATCTCGCCAGTAAAGCCGGTTCTGTGATAAATCTCTATTGTGTGCTTTCAGATGGAGCGGCATTTAATACACAGAGCTGTACATCACTGACAAGTCTTGCAATATGGCGTTCATAATCACAGATGAGTCACATTCGATTATGAACGCGATATTGTGTAGCTTTACTACTGGTAAGTGTTTTTATTAATGCCATTAATGTTTTTGTTTATACAACAAGATGACCCGTTGAATTCATTTTAGGAGCGATGATGATTGAATGTATTTTTAGTCCAGTGCCTGTATATACAGTAGGTGGACATCCAAAACGTTAGTTCTACCGCCGCTTGTACCGTCGCCGCTGCGTCTGCAAAGTGCATTTGCAGCTTTTGACCGCTGAGTGGTGCTTTAATCACATGTTTTCAAACAAGCGCATCAAAGCACATTTTCGCAAATAGACGTCAGTTTTGCCTCGCTGATGTGTTACATTTGACGGCTGCAGTCAGGGAAAATGAAAGAAAAACACTATAGTTAAAATATTTAATATTCACAGATGAAAGTTTGGTACTTATGAAGTTATGTGCATTTCTTAGAACGAATTCAAGCAGGATAAATGTCAAGCCTGTGCCTGAGCCTGTGCTTATATATTCTCTAAGCTACACAGTATTACACCATATTTTATATTTGACACATTTAATAGGTGTGCATTATTATTTATATAATATGAATTATGTGTTATATTATTCAAAATAAATTGTGGTTTACTTTGCATCGTAGCATTAAAAGTGGCTATTTTAGTGAGCTAGGCTACATGGATTTATATGCAAAATGTCAATATTCTCATATATTAGGCCTATATTTTTAATTTATATTTTAAAATTCCTTTAATAAACCAACATGCATTTTTGTTATTCGTTACCTGTCCTTTATTTTGACAGACAACTTCTTGGGAAAATATATTTGTCTGTAGGCTGATTAAGAAATTGTTGCGTGGTTTATAAATTATTTTCTTTATTTTAGTAAAACGTGAGGCACTGTATAATTTCGTTCCCATTATTTAGGCCTAATTAAAACAAGAAACGAATAAATTAAACCTGCACGATTTAGCTAAATCATTGAAATTCTAAAGAATGGACTGATTAATAAAACGTCCTCACGATTAAACTCGAGTTCTCTCATTATAATCACCAAAGTTCAAATGATGTAAAAAAGAGCTTCATTAATAGACAACTTCAGTGATTTTAAAGGGAGCCGCCGTTACTTGCTTACATAGAATTTAAGTTAAAAAAAAAAAAAAAATTGCAGCCACATTTAAATGCAGGTGTGTAAAATGTCTGCGTGCAAGATTTGCGCGACGCGAGTGATGCTCAGTGCACGCGCAGCATTTATTCTCATTTGTTTTATCTTCATTACAAATCTTGTTTGGTTTTATTTTGGATAATTGCATGTAAAAAATAATTAACGTTGTAATGCATATGCAAAATGTGAATAATTATTCATATTTAAGTGTTTGTGCGAAAATTATTAATGCGCATGCAGGACAGGGAGGCGCCCTCTAGATCACTTGAATTTTTTCCTGATAATGAATTAACTTAAAATTGTGGTGTCTCACATATATGATAAATATATCTACAGAAAGCTTGAAATGTCTTTTAAACGAATCAATTCAGAACGAAAGCATTATGTAGTCTGTGAAGGTTGTATTTCTCTTTAAAAGCACGTCCATGTGGAGAGAGTCAGCACTGTGAATGTCATCTTGCAGCCGACAAGAAAACATTTGTTTATTAATAAATAATTAAAATGTCTCCTTTTTTTTTACAATTATTAGGCTACTTCTGCCTGTGTTTTGGGGCAAACTTAATGCATGTGCTTGAGCGTGGAATATATTAAGGCTCATTATGGATTATAGATGTAAATGTAATATAAACCTGCGATTAGTTGAATAATGACAAATGAACGACTAGTAACTAGAAAAATCTTACATGGGAGGCAGACCTATTAAATACCCTCTAGACATCTCTGTTAAAGTTTTTAAAGCATTTTATACGTGTTTGCATAAATTCTTCTTTCAGAACGGTCTGTAATGGAGAGATACCTTAACACTGATTTTTCCTCTGAAACACAAAAACAAAAATTGAAATAAAATTGATATTTTTTTTTGTTGAGAATGGCCAACCCTTCTATTCATACATCTTTTCTTCTCATTTTAAATAGGCTACAAAAAAAAAAAAAAAAAAAAAATTATAATAATAATAATAATAATAATAATAATGTCTCCAAAAACTACAAAATGTTTTTTTTTTTTTTGTCATGTCTGTAACGCATTTATTCCCAAATCTAAAAAAGCCTATAAAACATCATAGACGGATCATACTGATGTCTGGACTCTGTTTGGGATTTAGAAAAACACAAAGAGATACTTCAATATATGGTTATGAAAAGGCTACATTCTGTGAAAATTTATATTTCATAGTCTAAAAAAAATATTGTTTAGATGAAACAAAATAAAATTTACGCAACAGTTTGCGAATTTACAACATCTTCAACATTTGAAGTGGATCAAAACCTTTCTTCAATGTTGCCCTAAAACCAAAATGACGAGTCCTATCTAAACCTGTTCTGCAAGTTTGATACCCTCATAAGACACATGTGCATATGAAAGACCAAGAGATTCACACCTTTATCTCGACCCCCACAAGCTAAACATAACTACCCCAACCCCCTCCAGCTGAACTGAATTCGGTCTGTTTTTGGGCTGTGAGGAACGGTGTGTTGTCATGTTACTGGGTTGAAACATGCCTGCACTCACAGCAGCCCTACTCTTTTTATTCATTATTTTCACGCAGCCCATATTATTGCTTTCACAAGACCATAATAATAACAAATGATCAATTGATAATTAATCATTATTTTACGAAAATCATTGTTATTTGTGAACGT